>NC_056743.1:1859545314-1859742589 GCF_019279795.1 Protopterus annectens | reverse complement strand
TTAGAAAAACTTGACAAATTTGTTTAAATTTGAGTTCTTCTCAGCAATCATTTATGCTGCACACGTTTTTGGATGAGATGCCTAATAACTATGAACCTGTTTTTCAGCTTGTCATCCATTTTCATTGCAATATACCAGCTTACCATTTTTTTAATTTAACATAGGCAATTTATTCTTTGACGGCAGCAGGCACTGAATTTGTAGATGAAACACTGAAATATACAGTTGTTTTCTAGCAACAACATCTTCATTAGTTTCAGATATCTTTAATGTGGAATTATTCAGATTACTTTACTTCAGCAGAGACATTCAAACAAGTGTTGCTGTATAATACAAGGGATATAATTCAATTATATATTATAATTAATACAATCAGGTAAATCAAATAACTTTTGCATGGCCCTAACGGTGTGCAAGGAGCCTATTGCTTGAAAAAACAGTTCAAAGGTAAATAACCTGCCACTGGCCAGATGCATTTTCTTTGAATGTGGGTTTCAATGCTGTTTCATTGAATGTGAGTTTCAAAAGTAGAGAAGCTTTAATGCCAAGTCTGTTTTCATTGTAAGACTATTGGTTTGTTTAGGATTAGTAAATGTCTCAGTGTTTGGGCTTAAATGATTGAAATTATAGTTGTAAATTAAATCCAACTGCCTGTAATCATTGTAGAACTAAAGCATAAAACAGTATGCACACAGATTTGAACAGTGTCTACAGTAAATGGGGAGAAATAGCCAAGTAATGGGACACTGGAATGCCCGTGTGGGCGGGGCTTGGGGTGGGTGGACTTGGGCGGGGCTGTGTTGGCAGGGGCGGGGTGAGCTATGTGGGTGGGGCTCTGGGTTTGCACCCCCCTGCAAAAAATCCTGCGGGCTCCCTTGTCTGTGAGTAAGCAGCAGAATTGTGAAAAGGAGTCGAATAAGATGGTGTAGGTTTATACACAGAGGATATAACAGGGAAGTAATTGAGTGCATCACACAGGAATTGTAGGCTATGGCCAGAAGAGACTTGTTGTAATGTTAAGATAAAAAGCCAGAAAAAGGCACTGATGTTATATTCATAACAGTTTATAATATAAATAGTTTTAAAGTCTGTGAAATCTATAAACACAAAATGGAGTGCTGGTATTAATGAAAGGTGTTTGCATTCCCTCCTACAAAGCCAGTGTATAGGCAGACCCTATAAGCCATTATTATAACAGATGTAAATAAATGCTGTAGTAATTGTTCTTTTTGCTTCATTAAAACTGCAACAATGTTCTTCTCTTAATTCACAACAAATATTTAATGTAGGATAACGTATTACAGAAATTATTGTAAAGCATTTATGTGGGAACAACATCCATAGCATTTTGATTATGAATTCTCCACATATATGTAAAAAACATGTTAAATGCATCATATTAAAATGTACTACAACTGCACATTTGAACATTTTATTCAGCTCAGTACAGTTAAATTTAGCTTAGAGCTTTGATTATGAAAACATGAAGTAATGAGAATAAATAAATTAAGAGCCATAAATTTTCATGAACAGAATTAATATGCCTAGTCTGATTTTAATGTTTTTTTTGTTAGTTTTTTTTTGTAGTGATATACACAGTTGAATTTTTTATTGAAATTAAACTTTTAAACACTGGAAGTTCACTTGAAAATGATACCGTGGAAAAATAATGTTCAAAATCAAGAAAAGACAAGGGGGTGATTCATAAAGGGTATTGCATTTTTTTTTTAATTTTATGCACAACTTTTCCAAGAAGACATGCAGCTCTTCATAGCTGTGCTACATGCTAATGAGGCAGTTAGAGGGAGAGGCATATGCTAATTCGCCATGTACTCTTCCCTCAGATTTGCCCCTATGTCAGTACTGGCATGCCACAGGGATCTATTTTTCCCTCTAGTCTTCAATATATTGACTAACCATATATATATATATATATATATATAAATATATATATATATATATATATATATATATAAATCTTCTCAGTAAGCTTCCCTCAGGCAATACATCGACAATTCTACCCAATTATGCACTTCAGATATCCTCATTCATCTTCAGGGAATTATTGAAGAAGGCTTTTTATATACCAAAAGTTGGCTACAGGATAATCACCTGCTACCTAGCCCACAAAAAATTAAATTACTCCTGTTTTTTTCCAAACTCCCTTTTCCACGAAAAACAACTTTAAAATGTCTTCCTTAAATAATTCCATAATTGAAGTTACCTCACATTTAAAGCTACTTGTCATGATAATCGATGACAACCTTAAACTTGATTACATATCCACAGCAACAGCATCAAAAAACACATAAAAACTAGTACCCTTCATAAAGAAATCCCTTAATCTCTGCCAAGTTAACTCTAGCTGCTGCTTATCTCTAACTGTATCTCCTATCGGGTACCTGTATCATGACCAACCCACAAGCCTCACTTAGTTCTAAATTTGAACAATGCTGCAACAAAGTTGCCAGATTTGCTTGCAAAAAAACCTTACCAGACCCACCACTGTTTAACACTGGAAAACTTAACTGGCTCAAACTTTGTCACCAACTATTTTATACCCATCTCATCTTAACCCACAAAGTCATCTATACACCATTTGCCTGCCCAGTAATTAGCCCCATACATCAAGACTATCTACCAAACCATCATCGTTGGTCAAATGATAAACAACTGCTTACTGTCTAGAATCCATAAAGGGCTGTTGGGATCAGTCTCTTTTCCAATAATGTAGCTAGAACATGAGATAAAATTTCTGTACCAATGAAGTCTATGTCACAACTTCATTTTTTCGAACCATTACTAACAGACTTAGTAAAGGCAGGATGGACTGGATGAAGAAGAGTGTCAGGAGTGATTTGTGACAGACGAGTACCAGTAAGAGTGAAAGGAAAGGTTTACAAGAGGGTAGTGAGACCAGCTGTGTTATATGGGTTGGAGACAGTGGCATTGACAAAAAGGCAGGAGTCAGAGCTAGATGTGGCAGAGTTAAAGATGTTAAGATTTGCACTGGGTGTGACGAGGTGGACAGGATTAGGAATAAGTATATTAGAGGGTCAGCTCAGTTTGGAATGTTTGGAGATAAGGTCAGAGAGGCAAGATTATGTTGGTTTGGACATGTGCTGAGGAGGGACGCAGAGTATATTGGGAAAAAGATGCAAAGGATGAAGCTACCAGATAACGGGAAAAGAGGAAGGCCTAAGATAAGGTTTATGGATGTGGTGAGAGAGGACATTCAGGTGGTTGGTGTGACAGAGCAATATGCAGAGGACAGGAAGAAATGGAAACAGATTATCTACTGTGGCAACCCCTAACAGGAGCAGCCAAAAGAAGAAGAAGACTAAAAGACTTCCTCACTGGCTACTGGCTTTGTCCCTGCTCCTCATCTTGGACACAGCTTCTCCTAACACCCTTCATCATCTTCATATATCTCCCTTTAAAGCAGTAAATCACTTAATCTGCGTATTCTCCTATAATACTTCACTTTATTGTAATACATAAACTACTATACCTACTTCTAATTAGCACAACCAAATTTACACCTACCTGTCTTATACACCACTGTTCTGTCTGTAAATTTTCAATACAATGCTTGTATATTAATATTTATGAACATCAGTATAAGCTTTATTATACTGACTACTATGCTATGTATTCACTGAAACTGAATTATAAAGTGTGTTATTTTAAATACTGACTTCTTAAATTGTATCCATGGAGCTTTCCTCCAAAGGCCTTTACTGAAAAAGGGCACCTATGCCCAGTTGGACTTTCCTGGTAAACAAATACATACATACAAATGTTTTAAGCACGGGCATTAATGCCCTTTTAGCTTGCCAATATACCAAAACACTTGTTCTCATAATAAATGTCCAGGCTGTTCTTAAAAATATCTAATCTAGTACTTGCTTTAGTGTAATTTGGTAGTCTGTTCCAAGCATCAGCTACTCTGTCAGAGAACCAATTATCACACTTCTCATTCCTATAGTATCTTCTACATACAGTAGGTTGTCTGATGATTCTCTAGTACATTTTGATAACCCCAAACATTCCCAGGGGTAGTTGTCCCTAAATGCCCTATAGACCTGAATAAGATCTCCTCTTAAAATATCTGTAAGAGACACTGTACAAGTTCAGATATTTTAGTCTTTCATAATAACTTAGATTTTCACATCCATGTATGCACTTAGTATATTTCTGCTGTACTCTTTCCAGTTTATTCATGCTTGTTTTCCTATAGGGTTTCCATATTGTTATTCCATACTCAAGTCTAGGTGTAATGCAACTAACAAACAATGACTTCATTATGTTTGATTTCCTAGACTTTATAAATCTTTTTATACAACTTATATTCTATAACTATCATTAGCCAATTGGTTGATATGATTAAAAAAACTAATAGCTGAATCTACTCATATATCCAGGTCTTTAAATAAGTCTACAGTTTCAATCACTGTGTGCTGTATTAAATATTCACCTTTCAGTTTACGTTTCCCAAATCTCATATGCTTAGTTTTTGATGTATTTATCAACATATTATTCTCCTGTGCCCAAATGGTCAATTTAGTCAAATTATTTTGCAGACATACCTTATCTGTAACACTTGTAATCAGTTTACCCAATTTCAGGTCGTCAGCATATAGACTATAGAACACCTCAGATGAAAAAGTAAGGACTGAAAGATACAATCAACAAGTAAGGGCCTAGGACAGAGCTCCGTGGGACACCTTGACTGTAACCAAGGATTTTCACCTGTCTAGATGATGTGTGATATTTGCCATGTCCTATTTGTAAGCCATGCAGCTAACCATCTTATCAACAGTACTTCAATACCTAGTTGTACAAATTTATTGATCAGTGTCTTGTGTATGACCCTGTCAAATGCTGAAGTTAAATCTATATAAATCACATCACAGCACAATTTTCCATTCATAGCTGTTATTATATTGTTATAGAACATCATGTTACAGGTGGTAATAGATATATTTTCGACATATGCATGCTGATATATAGTTTCAAAGTCCAAACCTATCCAGTTCTGACAATAACTTATCTAGTATTACCTTCTCCAATATTTTTACACAACATGAAAGTAGACTTAAGGGTCTATATGACTCTGGGTTTGTCCTACTCCCCTTTCCCTTAAAGACAAGTTTAATAAGTGCATGTCTCCAATCTTGAGGAATCTCCCAATATTTATATGATGTAGTGAATAATAGATATAATGGTAGTGTAAGTTCTTGCTGAAGTGTTCTCAGGTCATTGTTACTTATTCCGTCTCCTTCCTGCACTTTGTTTGGATCCAGTTTGCACAGTTCTTTTTCAATATAATCTAATTTGATTCCAGTATGTGGGGTTACCTGGATGTCACTAGGACAACTTACCACCCCTTTTGTGGAGTTAAACTGTCTTGCATAAGATTTTGTAAATATATCTATAATCTGTTGTGTCTGAGAATACATTTAGAATCTGCACACAGTTTATTAATTTGTGTATCTTTACTCCTTCCACATCTTATGTATCTATAAAAAGGTTTCCTATTATGCTCAGTATCTTTATATAAATTTTCTTCATTTTTTTCTTGATCTTGTCTAACACTATGCTTAATCTGTTTGTCTAGCTTGTTTATTTCAGGTTTCAAAGTTGTAGTTTGACCTCTCTTCCATTTCTTATATTTTTTGTCTCTCACCTTAATCAGATATCTTGTTCTTATGGAAATATACCACCCTGATGTTGTATGCTTAGATCCTGATGTTAAACATTTTTTGACTTTTTGCACTCCAGTTAGTCTTATATAGTAACTGCTTAGCTTCCCTATAATCTGTAATTAACTTTCTGTGCATTGGCTTAGATTTCAGTTTGTCAGAATTATCTAGCAACAAATTAACCTTAATAACCCCGTGATCACTGCACATCAATGGTGGTAAAACTTGACTTGAAGTTACAGTAACTTCTTTGGGAACACAAACAATAACTAGTAAATTCCATCCCCTGGTAGGTTTTTTACAATCTGAAGCATTTGTTGTTCCTGAATATACTCTGTGAATAATTTCTTTACTAACGTTGTTGAATCAATATTATTCCAGTCTGTTTCTGGTAAATTTAAGTCCCCAGCTAATATTATTCTTCCTTCCTGTGTTTCATGTAAGAAATGTATGAATTCCTCTAGGTTATCTGCACTTCACTTTGGTGGTCTATACACTCCAACAATTGTTATGTGTTCCAGGGTTGTCTTTATTATCACAGTTACACAGTCTATAGTATTGGTGTTATCATTGAACATGTAATAATCACAAGTCTCATAGCTATCTTTAATCCCTATCATACACCTCCATCAGTTTCTTTTGTTAGAATGTCTGTTACAGTAAAAACATTTATACCCTGTCAGAACTGGTTTCCAGTCATTGTTCTTTAATCATGTTTCACAAACAATGACATCAGTCTTGTGGGAACGTAGCAAATTATCTAATAAAAATACTTTACTATTAATGCTCCTAGCATTAACAACCATCAGAGATAGATCAAATGTTGCTATCTATGAACTGCTACATTTTTGACCTGGCAAAAATCCTGGCTAGTGTTTGTCAAATATTGCAAAATATCTGCTGCAAAAATTCTCTTTCCTGATCTAGACAAATGTACACCATCCTGTCTGAACACGTGTGCCCAAAAAGTGTAGGTGTTTATCCAAAAAATCTTTTCATTCACAGTGACCTGACTATCCTTTCTATAGATGATTTGTGAAAAATATGCCCAACACCAGTACAAGCTATAATATCTAGGAGGGCTGTCTATTCCTGACTAACAGTCAGAACATTTTTGTTGGTGACATCATTTGCACCAACATGAATAAAAACGATCCATACTTCTTATATTAAGGCATTCGGAGGCTTGATGTTCTATTTTTGCTCCTGGCAATCATAACAGTACTCAATGTTCATTATCATCTCAGCAAATATAACTAACAGTTCCTCTAATAACTGAATCTCCAATTACAAGAATATATTTGCTCACCATCTCTGAAGAATCTTCAGCTTCTAATACAATCATTTCTGCTCTATCAATTGTTATGAAGGATAGATCTTCATCACTATTAGCCTTATTAATTCCACTGTTTTCATTGTGCATTAAATTCCCATCCAGCTGGCATTGTAAATCCACAGCTTGAGCCACGTAGTCAACATCTGTCTTTCTCTTCTTCTTTCTTACAGTAATGTTCTTCAATCCTTGCACGTTCAGTTTTGATTTCTTCCTTTTCACCTGCCCCTTGCCTCTTTTTTCTACCTTTTCCATTGGAAAGGTGATGCCTTTTTCTGTAGACTGAGGGTTTTCTAATAGACAGATATCTTCATTCCCTGTCACCAGTGTGTTACATAACAAAGCAGAATTCATTTTACTACATATTCTCTTTCCTTTACCGTCATTAATCATTTTCTTTTTTTTCCTTGTTATTTGTTGTGAACCTCTTCCTTTCTTTCTTTTTTTTGTTTCCTTCTAAACAAACCAGATCTTTAGACTGCTGAATACTTGCATCCACAATTCCATAGTTCTCAAGGGTATCATCATGTTTCATAGGAGTTGAATGTTCTTTGCAGAAAAGAGATGCATCTTTTCCTAAATCTGTTCTGTTTGTTCTATGCCTAACATTATTTAGTTCATCAGTCCAGTCATTAATATATGATACAACAGTTCTCCAAACCATGCCAATTGCACATGTGCAATCATTATCATTAAGCTGAGATTTGCTTCCAACAATGGTAAGCAAATCATCCAACTTTTGACACGCGGAACAAAAATCACCAGTGTTATTAGGTGTTGTCTTTAAATATGCATAACATTTATTACACTGTACAAGATACTTGTGCGTTAGCAAATCATTAATTGCATACTAATTTAAAGAAGCCATATTCAGCTTTAAACTAATAAAATATTGCAAAGGAAAAAAAAATTACACAAAGTCAGTAGCAAAGAATTCAAAGGAACTTAAATCAACTTCTATGACAAAACTTATGCCAGCAATATCCAACTAAATAATAAAATACAATAAAGTTGTTCTGACTATACGAGTTCTACCAGCCAGCCAGAAGTTGTAATTTCTTTACGTCGCATGCGAAGGTATGCAGTAGCGTCTGCTGACTATAGCTTGCAGTCGCACCACCTTTTAACATTAAAAATAAATAAAACTTTTCTCACCAGTCAACTCCACAACAAATCACAAAGCAAGACAGGATTGTTTAGATATGTTTAGAATTTTCCTCTCTGCAGTCTGTGTAAATTTATAGCTAAGCCCCTTGGGGTGGCTAGAACTTGCCTGTCTAAAAGCTATCCCTTTCTCACAACCAGCAGTGAAACTAAAGGTAAAATAACAAAATATGAATCAAAGTAAAGCTTGTTAATAAGCAGTCTCTTCCTACATAAAAACAGTTAAAAACAGTGATAACAAATGCAATATAAATTCAAATAAAACTTCTCTTACCAGTCAACTCAACAACAAATCACAAACCAAGACAGGATTTTTTAGATATGCTCAGAATTGTCCTCTCTGCAGTCTGTGTAAATTTATAGCTTTCTAAGCCTCTTGGGGTGGCTAGAGCTTGCCTGTCTAAAATCTATCCCTTTCTCACAACCAGCAGTGAAACTAAAGGTAAAACAACAAAATATGAATCAAAGTAAAGCTTGTTAATAAGCAGTCTCTTCCTACCTACAAACAGTTAAAAATAGTTATAGCAAATGCTATATTTCAAATAAAACGTCTCTTACCAGTCAACTCCACAACAAATCACAAACCAAGACAGGATTGTTTAGATATGCTGAGAATCAAAGAAATGCCAATAAATATAAATATATGTTAGATTGCAGCCACTCCTTGTACATCATGGTAGTGAACACATTTAAAAGTCTGTGTTCATCCACTGTGGCAGAGGTAAGTGTTGAGGACTTTAGTGTTATAACAAAGTTAGGATGTGACTGTGTGAGTGTAGGTGAGGAGCTGCATGCATGAGTGAATGTATGCATGTGTGTCTCCCTGAGAACACAGATAAAAGGCCATGTTCATCCATCATGGTAAAAGTACATGTTGGGTAATTTAGTGTTATGGCAGGGTTAGGAAGTGACTGTGTGAGTCTAGGTGAGGAGCTGCATGCATGAGTGAATGTGTGCATGTGTGTCTCCCGGGGAGATAGCTGTATAGTGGCAGTCAGGAGTTATGTTAGGGATGCAGGTGTGTGTGTGTGTGTGTGTGTGTGTGTGTGTAAGGGTGCAGCCATACTTCCATATCCCTAGACTAAGACCAGGGCCTACAGCATTCAATCAGGTGGTGCATTAAACATTAAGTATATCTGTTATTTTTCATACCTTAATGACACTTTCACCATGCAGCAATCAGGGGGAAAGACTAGATACCACGGTTATCTGTTATTCTCATCTCTGAATGGCATGTAAACAGAACAGGGATCTGGGCCACTTGTTACCAAGGATACCCAATAATGTGGCTTAAAGGCACATTTGTAAAAAGGTTGCTGGGAGCCACTAGGCACCAGGGAAAGTAACATGAGTTAAAAGACACTAAGCAGAGCCACACCCTGTACCTTCCCATCTCCCATAGACCATATTAGTCTGGAATTCCACCTTTGGATACCAGGGAGTGAGTATTAAAATAAATAAATGTTAAAAATTACATGGAGAAACAGATTTGAACAATGCACCCTGACACAAGAACCCCCTGCATTAACTCATAAGTTAGTACAGTAGATGTTATTTTATTATACTGAGAATATCAATCATTGCTTCATATAAGGGAGATGGACAAAAAATGTTAGGCATACCTTTCAACCTCATAAGCTGAATTTGTCCTAGCATGCATTTACTGAAAGATATGAAGTGTAAAACAATTCAAATGTCTAAAATTAAGGGCTGATTGCAATAATCCATTACTTACCTGAGCAAAAGAAAAGGAACATCATGGACATTATGTCAATTGAGACAGGTATGGGGTTTGTGGATTATGTGTCTGTGGGTATTTTACTGTGTGCTTGTGTGTAGGGGAGAGTGATGAGGGTGGAGGGGTGTCTGTACTTACATAATGTAGTTGATACAGTTAACAGCTATGAGAAATGCTGATCTACAATCTGCAGTAGGTAACTGTGACTCAAAGACATGCAAATTACTTGATAATGAGGACTTTCCTCATAGTGACTAATGTATCTTCTTCTTCTTTCAGCTGCTCCCATTAGGGGTCACCACAGTGGATCATCTGTTTCCATTTCTTCCTGTTCTCTGCATCTTGGTCTGTCACACCAACCACCTGCATGTCCTCTCTCACCACATCCATAAACCTTATCTTAGGCCTTCCTCTTTTCCTGTTACCTGGCAGCTTCATCCTTAGCATCTTTTTCACAATATATTCTGCATCCCTCCTCAGCACATGTCCAAACCAATATAATCTTGCCTCTCTGGCTTTTCCTCAAACCTTCCAACCTGGGCTGATCCTCTAATATACTTATTCCTAATCCTGTCCATCCTCATCACACCCAGTGCAAATCTTAACATCTTTAACTCTGTCATGTCCAGTTCTGACTCCTGCCTTTTTGTCAGTACCACTGTCTCCAGCCCATATAACATAGCTGGTCTCACTACCTTCTTGTAGACCTTCACTTTCACTCTTACTGGTACTTGTGTGTCAGAAATCACTCCTGACACACTTCTCCACCCACTCCATCCTGCCTGTACTCTCTTCTTCACCTCTCTTCCACACTCACCATTACTCTGAACTGTTGATCCCAAGTACTTAAACTCATCCACCTTCGCCACCTCTACTCCTTGCATCCTCACCATTCCTCTATCCTCCCTCTCATTCACACACATATACTGTCTTAGTCCTGCTGACCTTCATTCCTCTCCTCTCTAGAGCATATCTCCACCTCTTCAGGGTCTCCTCAACCTGGTCCCTACTCTCACTACAGATCACAATGTCATCTGCAAACATCATAGTCCACAGGGACACCTGTCTGATCTCGTCTGTCAACCTGTCCATCACCATTGCAAATAAGAAAGGGCTCAGAGCTGATCCTTGATGTAACCCCACCTCCACCTTAAACGCATGTGTCACTCCCACCACAGACCTCACCGCTGTCACACTACCCTCGTACATATCCTGTACCACTCTTACATACTTCTCTGACACTCCCGACTTCCTCATACAATACCACAACTCTTCTCTAGGCACCCTGTCATATGCTTTCTCTAAGTCCACAAAGACACAGTGCAACTCCTTATGACCTTCTCTGTACTTCTCCATCAACACTCTCAGAGCAAACATTGCATCTGTAGTGCCCTTTCCTGGCATGAAACCATACAGCTGATCACTAATCATCACCTCCCTTCTTAACCTAGCTTCCACTACTCTTTCTCATAACTTCATGCTGTCTATGGATTGCAAATAGCAAAATAGCATATGCAGGGTCTTTTTACTGCAGGCTGTAACATCCCTCCCCAGGGATCATAATGAATTCTTGGGCATGTTCGACTAGGCTGTAAAACCATAGATAGAACATTTTTATTAAAAAAAGGTGAAAATCACCAGAAAGGAGAAGTAAACTCTTAATTTTAGTAAATGGTTTGCTTTCACAAATGATGTATGATGAAGTCTTAAATATTGCAAAGACAAAAGTTATTACTGAAGTAGTTAATTCTTCATTTTTACTTTCTGGCAGTTTTTAAGCTGTTCAAATTATACTTGTTGAGTTTTTATATTTTTGTACAAGTTATTTTATGTTTTATTTTGATACTGCTGTTTAACAAAATTTGAGCAAATATGTTATTTTTGTGAATATTCAGAGTTGTCAACTTTGCTGAGTCACAAGATGGTGTTTGCTATTTAAACAGAAAGAAATATTTCCTTTGAAACTCTAATGAACTTTATATGATACAATTGGACCATTAGCCTGTGTTTTGTAGAATTAATGAAATACATTTATTTTAAGTAATAAAGTATTTAGTTGGGCTAGATATTTTGCCTGTTTAATGAAACAGGACATGTATACATAGCTATGATATGTTGTTGTAATGTGATATCTGTTTTGTTTCACTTTTTACATTTTTGCATATATTATAAAATTATCAAACACACCCTTAAATTGAAAAATAATAGTCTGCACTCTGAATGTAATTTTATTATTAATGGTGTTATATTCTTTTAAATAAATGAAAAGAATTTGTGAGTATAATTTTTATTTATTTATTTATTGACATTTGTTAAGTGGGTTGGTCCAGCTGGGCCAAGGGGCCCATTTTCAGTGGATACCCGAGGAGTAAAGCTCTAGTTACAAAACAATCAAGGATTACATAGGTAACAAAAATAGACATTATCACTCCAAAACATATTAGTACAAATTTGATTGTAATCAAACATATTTAGATTACCTTAAGAGACTAATCACAAATAAATAAGTATATGAACTTTTTTTATATATATGTACAAACAAGTTACATACAGGTGATCAAACAAGTTATATACAAGTGATCAGATTTCTTGCCTAGGCTTCCTAGGACAGTATAAATGCAATCAGGAGTTCAGAGAGAAGCACCATTGGATAAAGGGGAAATTAGGTAGGTTCTAAGGAGGGATATGATTTGGTATTGAGAAGATAAAGTTTGAGTTCCTTTTTAAAGTGTGCAGGGTGTATTATGGAGCATATGTGTAGAGGAGGTTTGTTCCAAGTGTGGGCTATTGAGCAGTTGCATTGTAGTTTGTCTATGTTCTTCTTTGGATGATCTACATTCAGAAGTTGTTGGTTAGAGCTGCGGAGGGTTCTAGAAGGGGTGTAGGTAGACAAAAAAGTAGTGAGAGCTGGGCAGGATGAAGGCCTGTATAGGATAGAGTGAATAACCTGAAATTAAGAAAGTAGCAGTATTTGAGGGAATTCAAACCATTGTAATGATTTCAGGGCAAGGCAGTGATGGGAGTTGTAGGGGGACTTAGTAATGAATCTTGCAATTTTGTGTTAGGTTTGTTGCAGTTTGTTCATTGTAGTAGCTTATATATTGGTTAGTATTGGGGCTGCATAGACAAGTATGAGCAGGAGGAAAACTGTGCTAAGGAGAGTCTAGCATTTGGAGTAAGAATTTTTTGTTGCGATATAGCAGGCCAAGTTTCTGATGTGTTTTTTTTATTCATTGCAATAAGTGTAAGTTAAATTTGAGTTCATCATCAATAATGATGCCTAACAGTTTTGTGTGTGGTTCAGGTTTTATGATAGTGTTGTTGGAGGATGTTATAGTAACTGTAGATTTATGGTTGGACAGTGAGTGGGCAAGAAAATGCAAGAGCTTAGTCTTCTTGGGTTTAAGGATAAGAAGATTGTCAGATAACCATTTCTCTGTGGACAGAAAGGAGTTTTGAGTAAGGGTCTGAGCGTCAGTAATACCACTGGAGATGGAGACGAGTGTAGAGTCATCTGCATATTGTATAAGAGAAGAATGTCTGCAAGAGGTGAAGAGTTCATTAGTAAAGATGTTGAATAGAAGGGTACCCAAGACAGAGCCTTGTGGAACACCTGTTGGAACAGATATAAAGGGAGAGCAGGAGTAGAGCCATTTGACAGACTGCTGCCTACCTGAGAGATAGCTGGAGAACCAGGCAAGGGGGGAAGAAGATAGGTTGAGGTTAGATAACTTAGAAAAGAGTATTGAGTGAGAGACTGTATCAGAGGCTTTGGAAAGTTCAATGAAGAGGCAGGATATTAGTTGATTGTTATCTAGGGCTTTGGCTATGGTATGAGTGAAGGAGAAGAGCACGGTGGATGTGCTGTGGTGGGGATGGAAACCATGCTGAGTGAGAGTGAGAAGGTTATGTTGGAGAAGGTGGTTGAGAAGTTGTGAGTGAATGTATTTTTTGAGTATCTTAGAGATGGGAGAAAGAATGGCAATGGGACGATAGTTAGATGAATCAGTGGAGTTGCCACCCTTATGTAGCCGGATAGTAAAGAAGGATTTCCAGATAGCAGGAACCATAGTCTCTTGTAGAGATCTGTTAATTAAAATGGATATAGGATAGGCTATAGATTTTGCAGCAAGTTTGAGAAATGTAGGAGGTAGGTTCTCAGTAGAGGAAGAACATGGTTTAAGCTTTAGAAGATGGGATTTAATGTAAGAAGTTGACTCAGGTTTAAATGAGAAGAGATTCTGGTTATGGGGGTTGATGGGGGTCGTGGTAGTTGCAGTGTTAGTGTTAGAGGGAGGGAGTGAGGTTTTGGATAGTGTCAATGAAGTGTTTGTTGAGTAGGGTAGCAATTTCTAGAGGAGATTTGTTGTGGTAGGGTGAGGGGCTAGAAGGTTTGTCAGGGTAGAGTATTTTGTTACGAGTTGTGTATAAATTGTGAGATTTGGATATGTTCTCTAGTTGAGATGAGTTGTAGTAAGATTTTTTTGTCTTTAATGACTAATTTCTTGACTAGGTTACGTAGTTGTCTGCATTTATGTAGAAGGGGGGTATGCCTAGTTTTAAGCCATGCCTTCCAGATGCTATCCCTATTATGCATCAGTGCTCTAATATCTTTGGAGAGCCATGGAGCATAGTTTGATTTAATTCTAATTTTCCTAGAGGGAGCAAGAGAATTAAGGGTATCTAGGAAAATGCTGTTAAATTTACTGGCAGCATCGTCGATAGGAATGTGTTTAAGGATGGACCAGTCAAAACTAGATAGTATGACATTAAATTGGGTGTTATTGAAGTTAAGAGAGCTTACAACAGTCTCTATATTGGTGGGGATTGTGTGCCTGGGAGGTGAGTCTGAGGATAGAGGTGGGGAGGTGATCACTTAAGGAGTCAAGTAGGGTACATGGGCCATGGTAGAGGTGGGAAGAGTTGGTGAGTATCCAGTCAGTGGTGGAGCTGGAAGACAAGTCTTTGTTGAAATGGGTGGGGGATGTAAGCAGTTGATGGAAACCATGTAAGTTGATACTAGATTGTGAGGAGTTACTAGAAAGTTTGGACCAGTCTATGTTGACATCACCAAGAATGAGAGTTTCATAGTCTAAGTTGTGGCCAAACCAGGATAGGATATTTTCAAGGGTGGGTATATTATTCCCAGGGGGATGTAGATGGAGGTGACAGCAAATTTCTTGTGTGGATTTAGATACCAGTTTAGGATGAGAAGTTCAGCAGGGTGGAAGTTGGGGATGGGGATAATGACAGGAGACAGGTTTAGGCTATCTGAGTAGAGTATGGCTGCACCACTACCTTTTTTGGGGGATCTATCAGCATGATATATGTTGTAACCAGGTGGCAGTAGTCTAACTTAATTTGCAGAACATTGTAGAGAGTGATCAATGTCTTATAATAGGGACAGTTCCTGGTAGGTTTGGAAAAGTGATACCTAAACTAAACGTGCAAATGGTGAGAATATAATGATTATAGTTATGGTATGAACACAAGGGAGTGATGTACTTGTGTTGTCTTGTGGACTCTGTGTGTACCCCTGAGGTACTGAACATTTATGTAATATTTTATTACCTATCCATATACTGGATTTTGAGTTAATCCCTTCTTTTTCTCACTATGTATCAGGTCTTTGCATATAAAGTTAGAATAAAGCATTAGATGGTGTTTTATGATCTTACATAAGTAGACCCTTGGGCAAAACAGAAAGTCTGCCAACCAATCTATCCTCTATTGCCAGCCTTGTATAACCCTTGGTATAGTCAGGCTATGTAAGAATTGCCTGAGCTCACAGTGAAAGATATCTTACTTAACTTGTTGCTATTTGTGAAAAATGCAATTACCTAGTCAAATTCGAGACCACAGTCCCTCAAAAAAACATTTGGTGAGCATCACTCATCTACACCACAATCTGCACATACCCATACTAAAATATCATATGCTGAGGCACAGAAAAATATTGTCCAAGCCACAAGAGGCTAGTAGGGATAAGGCTCAATGTTAACTAAACACTGCAACATCAATTAGCAACAACAGAACTGAGTCATAATGAAATAGTACATCCTAAACCAATTACACAAAAGCAGCCTTCAAGCACAAATAGAAATGTGGCAGTGTTTGGTGACTCCATAATAGTACACACAGATTGCATACTCACAAGACCAGACAAAAGCAGGGTGACAGTGAGCTGTCTCACAGGAGCCAAGATTGCCAATGCTACAAGGGCCCTTAAGAAACTTAAACCAGACATATATGAATACAGCATGATGATGGTCCATGATGGGGTGCGTTGAACCCTGAGGAATATGAGGGAAGACATGATAATGCTCCCCATGCACATCACAAATGCAGGAAAGACTCTAGTATTTAACAGAATCTGTCCATCATCAAAAATGATGCTGAGGTATAAAGAAAAGATTGTTGGTTTTAACAAGTCAGCATGTGTCAACATGAAATGTGATGCTTGACAACCATTCTAGCTTCACCAGGAATGGCTGGCAGTTTTGATTCAAAGACTTGGGCATACTGGCAAAATCTTTTTCAGTCTCCATTGTGCCTTTTTTAGGCTAAGTCCATCTGATAAACCCCTAACTTAATTTCCAGAACAAATCAACCACTGAACCATATCAAGATGGCTCTACTTAATACTAGAAGTCTAAACAAAAAATTGTTGGACCTTGAGACCCTTCTGCTTTTGGAGTACATCCATGTATGGGTCATTACAGAAACCTAAGTTAAGTGATAAAAGAGACCTTCCCTCAATACCTGGGTTTGTACTTAGACTCATTTAGATATGAATGGAGTTTTGGTAGCTTATCCATATTTGTTAGAGACCACATTACCTCAAGATGGATACTCCGAGGCACTCAAGCAGAGGTTATTGAGATTCAAATTGTGCTAAAACAGATCAGCTATGAGTTCACAGCATGCTACAGAATCCCTTCTGTGACTCCATAAAATCACACAACCTCTTCAATCTGAACATAGCAACTATCTTGGTTTCAGAGGAGTGGCATGCTACAGAACCCCCTCTATGACCCATAAAATCACACAACCTCTTCATCCTGAAACTAGCAACTGTCTTGGTCCCAGACAAGTGAATCACAGCTA
Source organism: Protopterus annectens (assembly GCF_019279795.1). NCBI lineage: Eukaryota > Metazoa > Chordata > Ceratodontiformes > Protopteridae > Protopterus > Protopterus annectens. The sequence goes on along the minus strand of NC_056743.1, from coordinate 1,859,725,542 downwards.
TTGTGATACCACTTCACAAGGGTAGCCTCGCCTAATGTATCTTATATGAAATGTCACAGAAAGTACTATATCTGACCCAATTAACTAAGATATCAAAAAACTTATCAAACTTGAACCCCAGCAGTTTGGCTTTGTCAGTGGTAGATCCTGTCTAAAGAATCCTGAGAACTTTTTTGAGATAGTTGTTCAGGCTGTAGATTGTGGACAGGCTTAACCACACAATGTACCCTGATACCACCAATGCATTTTATACCACACCACATGCAAATATTGTAAACATGTAGAAGAGGCTCCATATTAACCCATATGGGGAAGGTGGATAACCAATAAGCTTAGAAATAGGTTTTAGACATTAAGAGTAGGGAGTGCATCCTGCAAGACCATGAAGGTGAGCAGTGGAGTTCTGCAGGGATGTATGCTGGAACCTTTGTTGTTCAGCACCTACTGCTCAGATCTCCACTTATTAAATGAGGATTTCTGGTTAGCAAAGTTCATAGATGATTGTAAGATGGGAATTGTCATTAAGTCTCCCTCTTCTGACATGCATGCACTCCAGTGCTGACTTACACTTGTCAATAGCTGGCATGCCAAAAATGGGCTCAAGTTGAATGCCAGAGAGTGCAACATTGTGTCATTTGGTAAGCACCCCTTAACTCCTGCTTAAAGTATAGATAATATACTACTTTAACATGAAAAGGTCATAAGAGGCTTGGGCATCTGGACTTGACAGCTCCCTCACATCACATTTCAACAGTGGTGAGGAAATAATTTTACCTCACACAGCTCACATTAAAAGTAATTTGTTCCACATCAAAAAGATATTTTTGCCTCCTTGTACTCCACATTGATTATGCCCAACAGTGAGTATATTGCCCACTTTGGAATTCACCTCACTAAACATATCAAGAAATTGGAAATGTCTCAGATGTTTGTAATTAAAAGGCTGTGGGACTAAAAGATCTACTATGAAATACTGGAGACCTTATCCTTATACTCAGTTTCATGTAGATTCCTTAAGGGTTACCTGTATCTTACTTACTTATAGGAGCATAAGGGATCCCGTAGTCTGAGAACTGCTGTACCTTAATAAGTCAAACAGTTGAACCAGCACTAAGGCCAGAGATCTAAATCTACTCTAAAAAATTAAAAGGAGAAAAAGGAGAGATAGATTTGTCATGCAGCACCTGCTCCTTCTCGAAAAATCAAACTGCCCTCCAGGTAAAGCAGTGTGACATATACTGTGTGCCTTTAAAAATGAGCTGGACAACCAAACAGCTGTTTATAAATTCACCCACTGTATAACTAGCCTGTCCCTCCTTGAAAAGAGAGGCAATGCCTAAGGGTAGGTGCTAGCAAGGCAGAAATGGTCACAGAGCTCAGATCCCTTGTAACTCCTACGATCCTATGATTCTATGATTTATTCAGGTTTGAGGAAGTGGACGCCTTTATCATACTTACTTGTAGCACTGGTCATTCTGTAATATCTACTGTCTTATTAACACTTTTCCAAAGATAATATCACAACCTTTCATTAGGCACAGTTTTCATTTTGCTAGTGGTATCAAGATCATCACCATCATATGATAAACCTGCATTACAAGCTATGAAGTCTTCTCTGAAGCTGCAGACCTTCACAACATTTATTCACTCACAGATTTTATTTTTTCTGGGATAGAGATCTTGGACTTTTCCTTGCCACAGACCAGGAGAATGCCTGTGTTTGGTATTTATCCTCAGTTCAAGAACATATAGATACACTAGAGTCAGGGAACATTTAATTGGCTTTGCTCTCTCCTTGCTTATGCCCTTTACTTTTCATGACAGAATGTTCTAGTCATTCCTAATTGAGTGTTACCTTTCTGGCTTAATGTTCTAACTGCCCAATACCATCTCACTACAAAACGAAAGGTCTGCTACTCCTTTTCCTTACATACCATTTTATTTGTTACTCAGATCCAAAGTTTAAATAGTTAAGTCTGCCACAGGGAGTAATTTGACTGCAGTTTTCTAATTCTCTGTTCATTTTCATCACATAATCATTGCACTTTTCAAAAGAATTCGAAAGGTCACTACAGGGAAGGATTAGGTACATGGGAGAGGAGGCCAGGATTTATTGCTAGGGATGTTGTTTTCCCTAACACAAAGACTTGTACCTTCTTCGTGGAAAACATAGATTCATAAATTCTCTGTCTCCTCAAGTTGGGAACAAATGGACCACAGGTTCTTAACCTGATCATGGAATGAATGGCTTTTTTACCCATATAAAGAATGAAAAGGGCATTCTGGTGTTTATGTGTGTGTGTGAGGGGGGGGGGATGCCTGATGGTGGTCATGTGAATTAAAGAAAAAAATAGTAAGTAAATGCACTGCCTTAAAGTATCAAAGATGTCTGTTTCAGTTTTACTGTCTGTATAAGATGGCTCTGCCAACCAGGTATCCATCAAGCCTTTAAAGTAGGCTGCAGGGATCCTTGTTGCTCTAAAGAAATATGTTTCTGGGAGTGAAGGTGAATATTCTCTAGTCTTGTCTCAGAAAGATGCCTGAAGAACTTTCACTTTGGAAGAGTGACTACATAAGGTGTAATGTTGCAGTTCCTTTAATAATTTATTTCTGAAATCACACTGTCTACTTTACTAATACTGCTAGCAGTGTAGCACATGCATTTGTAATTAATATGATTTAGTTTCTCTTTTAAATTTTAAATGTATCTGTATGCTTTTTGAAATAATATACTCTGGATTCATGATGATAGATCAAACGATACTTGTCCGGTGGACAAATATTGGAAAAAGAATCACTGAAAGTCACATTTAGCAGATAGGTGGACATTTTTTATTAAATTAGAGGACAGCAAGACCCATGTGCTTCCCCCATGAAGGTGGGAGACCACTCCACCAATTTACATATACCAGCTCCACAGTTGAACAACAGTGGAAGAGAAAGTGCAGCAGTCAAACATCTCTGAAAGTGTCTTTGAGCAGTGTCTTCTTCAAATGTTTTCCAGCAGACACATTTCCTTCAAAACCTGCTCATGTTCCCATCATGTTACTGACAATGATGGCTTACTAAGCAGTTAAAGTATAATTTATTAATAGATTACTTTTCACCTGAATTGTTTTTGAAGTGCTTAAGTGCTAACTTAAGGTAGTTACCGTTTGCTTACTAAGCTCAGATCTGTCCCTCTCACTAAATTCTTACATCACTCTGGCAACCATCCTTACAGCCCCCATGTTTTTTTTCTACTGCTTCTCTCCTGTTCAAATAATTCTTAAGTGATTTTGACATTTCTTTGATGTCCCAGGAATAGAAATCAACATATCAAGCTTTCCACTAGTTATATCTGAATAGGCTTTCTGCCCTTTTTCCTGTGCTGAAATTGTTGTTCATCTGGTCAGGATAAAACAGGGCAACAGTTGTGGGTTCTGTTCAAGCAGCTTTATTATGTACAAACACATCAGGATTGAGGCTTAGTAACTTTAACTTAGATAAACCTGTAAACAAATTGACTCTCTCTCTCATACATGCTCACTCTTTGGTTGCACTCTCAAAATGGCACTGAAGCAAGCATGTGCTTGCTATTTATGTGCACTTGTCTTTGGAAATGCTTCTTAAAGGTACAGCATACATACATATTCTACATCTTCCCCCTTTGAAAAATGAGTCATGCATTATTGATGGCATTGATTGACATCCAATTGGTACAAAATGATTCTTTGGCATGTAATTATACAAGATACGTATATACAGTTATGTCCAGGTTGCTGTGTATTTCACACTGTGTCTGGAAATGCGACCAAATCATGTGATATAGAAATTAGAACTAGGTCTAGCAACTGGGACTGTCTCTGCTAAATATTCATCTTAACTTTGGGGACATCAGGAACATCATCAGGAATGGAAGTAGGAGTTAAGGCACAGTTGGCAACAGGAACATTATCTGGATTGCTCTGAGATCTAGAGTCTGTCTCACAGGAACAATGCTGCAATATCGGTACTGATATAGGAAGAAGATGTCTGAGATTTCTCCTGTACTCCACACTCTCAGATTCTATGAAGTAGGATCTTGGCGCAGTGCATATAACTGTTACTTGACCAATCTGGTCAAAACCTTTCGTCATTTGTATCCTTACGGTCTCTCCTCCTTTCAATGGATGAAGAAATCTGTTCGATTTATCATAGCTGGACTTCCAGAAAAAATGCTTTCTGAATGGCTGGGCTTTGATTGCTATGTTGTTTTTAGTTTTAGGCCTCAACAAACTGGAAATGAAAGGCAATGTTGTTCTGGTTTGCATAGATAGAAGTCTCTGAGCAGGCAAGCCAAGTATATCGTCATGGGGTATGTTTCTAAGATTGAGTAAATTCAAAAAGTCATTGGCATTACCATGCTTTGACTTCTCTAGTAATTGATTTGCACTCTGCCCTGCACTTTCAGCTAGACATTTGACTGTGCATATTCAGGACTACTAGTAATATGTACAAAGTCCCATTCATCTGCAAATTTCTGAAACAATTGATTGTTAAATTGGGTACCAGTGTCAGAGATAAGCTTCTGTGGACGTCCATGGGCTGAGAAATAACATTTCAACTTGGTGATAACAGTAGTGGACATTAGGTTAGGTAGTAAATCGATCTCAACCCAATTTGAATAAGAGTCTTCCAACACTAAGTAATGTTGATTGTTCCACTCGAATATGTCAGTGGCGGCTGTTGATCAAGGTAGTTCAGGAACTGGAATTAACTGAAGTGGTTCTTTTTGCAAATGTGGTTTAGTACTATTACATACCGAACTAGAAGAAAGTACTTAATAAATGTCTTTTGCTAGCTGAGGCTCAAATACGAGTCTTTTTCACCTTCTTTTGGTAGATTCAGAACCTGGGTGACCATGATGCAAAATCTGGATATATTCATGTTGCAAGGAAGTAGGAACAACAATTTTAGGACCTTTGAAAATAATGTCATCTTCCATCAACATTTCATCTCTGTAAGGAAAATAAGGTTGCACTTCATGTGGTACACTAGATTGCTTTGACAGCCATCCTACATGGATGTAGTGGTTGCGCTTTTGCAAAACAGGATCAGTCTTTGTATGATCTCTCAGCTCATCAAGTCTCATGGAAGAAATGTTATGCACTTCCATGACATCAACGTCAAAATTCTTTGTTAAGCTGTTCCATTGTATTTATGGACAATCTGGATAATGTACCAGCAGATAAAGAAGTTTGCCTTTTGTATAGACCATTTTGAAGTTGTACTTTTGTAATTTGAGCATCATTCTTTGTAATTGCACTGGAGCTGAATGCATAGGCTTCTTTAATTAAAATAGTGACTAGAGGTTGATGATCTGTTTCAATATGGATAGCTCGACCATAAATATAATCATGAAAATCTGAACATGCATATCCAATCGCTAAAAGTTCTTTCTCAGTTTGAGCATGCTGAATTTCAGTTTGGGTAAGAGTTCTAGATGCATAGGCTACAGGTCTGCCCTCTTGAGGAATAACTGCTCCAAGACCAAATTTTGAAGCAACACAGGAAAGAGTTACTGGTTTATTGACATCATAGTATCTTAATATAGGTGGGGTGGCAATTTTCTGCTTGAGGTCTTCAAATGCTCTCTGATGCTGTTCTAACCAATACCATGTAACATTTTTGTTCATAAGCTCTATCAAAGGTGCCTTCAACTCAGTAAAGTCTGGTATAAACTTGCCTAAATAGTTGACCATACCAAGAAAATGTTGTAGAGCTTAAACATTATCTGGTGCTAGCATCTCAAGAATGGCTGCTTGCTTGGATGGGTCTGGACGTTAGCCAGTGCTAGTTAATAACTGACATATATGTAACTTCTGGCAGTCTGAATTTGCATTTCAGAGGATTGAGCTTTAAGGTCCCTTAAAGTGTTCTGTCTAGGACTTTCCTGAAGTTTCTCTCATGCTCTGCTTCACCATTGCCTCTGAACAATATATCATCTATTATTACGGCACATGGATAACCTGAAAAAATTTGCTCCATTGCATGCTGAAATACTTCACTTGCAGAATGTATTCCAAATGGCATCCTGAAGAATCTATATCTTCCAAATGGGGGTACTGAATGTAGTCAGTAGTGAAGATTTGTGATCAAGCATCACTTTCCAAAATGAACTCTTTGCATCCAAGACAGAAAAAACAGTGACCTTTGGTATCAAGGCTGTGACTTCTTCAACTGTACGCATAGGATGATGAGGTATTTTTAATGCTTTGTTCAAATCTGTTGAGTCAATGCATATTCTGATTTCATCTGAGCCTTTTTTGTGAGCTGCTACCATGGACGGCACCCATTCAGTCAGTTCTGTAACTGGACAAATTATACCTTGCTGCACCATTTTTATCCAATTGAGCTTTGACTTTGTTCTGCTTAGCTATTGGAACTCTTCTTGCTGGTCTGATGACTGGACTGACCTCTGGGTCTAACTTCATGGAATACACAACTGAAAGCTTGCCTAGCTTGTCATCAAAAACATCAGCATACTCTGAGAAAATAGCTTCACTGATGGTAGAACTGGGACATGTGTTTATATTATGTAGTTCTTTGGTAAAAAAACAGCAGATTCATTCTCAAACTGTCTCTGAAACCTAGTAATGACTGTACAGGTCTTCAGACGACATAGAATAGTAATGTGTAACTATTCCCAGCCAAATAACATGAAAGCACTACTGAGCCTTCGGTTTGAATTTCTTCACCCCGTAAGCAACAAGTTTCACACAACTAGCCACATTAAGTTGTTCATCAGCTCTCACTCTAGCAAATGTTTCTGCTGACATAACACTGCACTTTGAACCAGTGTCTACTTTGAGCTTGGTGGGTTTACCATTGATCAGGACAGTACAAAACACTTCATTGTTTTGCCAGTAAATCTACTGCATTAATCTTTTTACCAACTACTGATATACCATCTACATAGAAAGTAGAGTTGCAGCTTTCTATATGATCAATTTGCTTTTTTATGTGATCTTTCTTTGTAGCTGAGTGAGGTTTACTTGATTTGCCAAACTTTTGAAAATGGTCCCATTTTTTTACACTTGTGACATTGCTGACCAAATGCTAAACATTTTTCTTTTTTAGGCTCATAGTTGGCACCACAATTGTGACAGTTAACAATAAAGCTTGACTTGGGTTTGCTGACTCAGCCTTATGCTGCACTGAGTGTGCTCTTTTAACTGAATTAGTCTTTAGTCTTAGAACTTGCTGGTAGACTAGAGGGTCTCCCTGCCATACCCACATGGGCTGAAGCTGTCTTGTGCTTAGGCCTGTTTCTGCTAGCCACATGTTGCATGCTGTCTACATTTGCTCTGGAGCCTGCTGAAACCATGCTCTTATCGCTTGCAAGCATACTTGTGTGCCTTTCTGTAACTTCATGGATTTGGCAAATCTCAATAGCTTTGCTCAGTGTGAAATCATGGTCACAAAGCAAAATCTTTCTCACTGCAGCACTATTAATACCACACACAAGCCTGTCCTTTATTAACTCATCCTTTAAATCACCAAACCTGCATATTGTAGCTTTGTTTCTTAGATCAGTAATATAAGCTATAAAAGTTTTTCCTTTTTTATTTGATCTCGTGTGCAAAACAAATGCCTCTCTAATGTAACATTTGTCTGGGGGTTGCACATTTCTCTGAATTTACATTTCAAACACTCAGGGTCTTCCCTTGATTCACTGCACAAACCAAAAAGAAAAGATAAACTGAAGACCACAAACAAAGAATCCACTTAAAACACCAGCTTATTCCACCTCTAGCGCTTCAACAACCGCCTTCACGGAGTATCCCTTGATTCAGCCTGTACAACAATATGACAGTTTGCCCTTCTCCTTCATATACTGCTTGCATACACAAATGAACGCTCTCTTTCAATGGCATCTGACCCAGCTAAGTTTAACAAAGTCAATGCCCTGGTGTGTGCATCTTTGTCAGAATAAGCTGCTTGTATGAAAATATCATACTCTTGCTCAAATATTCTCCAATTCTCAGCAATACTCTGATCAAATACAAGTGGACCTGGTCTGTGAAATTCCTCTGCCATATTAATACATATTAGTGAAGGCTTTTTCTAGTATGTACAAACACACACACACACACACACACATGCATATACCAGAAATTTATGACAGTACTTGTAACTATGCTCAATAGCACAATAAACCTCTGAATAACTGAACTTTGTGAAATAGTTTGCAAAATAAGTCTCTGTGGCACAAGAACACTTTTGAAATAACTGTACTTTGAGAAACCACCTCTTAGTGTAAGATACATTTCAAAATAACTGCACTGTGTTAATAAACTGGGCAGGGGAATCTCAGAGTAAGAAACATTTTAAAGTAACTGCACTTCATGAACAAACAATATACAGCACACTGAAACTCATCCAAAATAGCTTCACTTTGCTAAATAACTGTGTACAGTGCAAGAAACAGTCTATAATGATGGCCTTTTATGAATAGACACACCCAGCACAAGAAACGCTTTGAAATGGCTGTATTTTGACTACACTTCACAAAATAGTTGCATTTTGCACACAATAAACTCTTCTGAATAAATGCACAGTAAAAAACACACACTGTAAGCACCTTTACATACCTTGAGATACTACAAATAACTTTAGTTATGCCCTGAGCAGCTTCAGTCTATGCAAAATAGTAGTCTTTGCCAAAACATTGTAATTCATCAAAAAATGTAGTCACCTTACTTTATTTATGCTTAATGTGCCCTTTTTGACCTTTATTATATTCATTTTGCCCATTTAACCTCTTTTCATGCCCATTATACTTTTCTTGCACTCGTTTTACTCTAAACATGTTCATTTAGCTTTAAACATGCTCGTTTATTTTGAAATTCTGTGGTAACTCTGAATCCCTTATGCACTTTTCTGATAATTGTTTTATCAAGTATCTTAATTTCAAACATTTCATTTAATTAGTAATTTTTTTGCCTTTCATTTGCTTAATAAATATTTCTGTGCCATTCATTTGCTTAATAATGCATTCTGAGCCCTTTTGATGCTCCATTTTATCTTTTTAATAAATAAATTGTTCATGCAAGTTTTCATTACCTTTGATTTCCTTTGATTCATTTCTGGCTCTTTTTTGCTCTCTGTTTTCTTAGTTTACATTCACTGTTAGAGCTGCACCTCATAGCTCTGAAAAGCAGTCTCTGGCATCCCGGTTCTGACACCATGTCACTCGTCTAGTCAGGATAAAAGAGACAGTTTTTGGTTCTGTTCAAGCAGCTTTATTATGTACAAACACATCAGGATTGAGGCTTAGTAACTTTAACTTAGATAAGCTTATAAACAAACTGACTATTTCTCTCATACATGCTCACTCTCTGGCTGCACTCTCAACATGGCACTGAAGGATATTCACACCACCAGGCTAGTTGCCCAACACAATGCATCTGGAATTCTCCAGGTGCAACTAACACTAGGTAAGACTGCAATACAAATTGTAGCTTGATACAGATCCCCCACCATGCCCCAAGATTCTCACTACACCTTTCTAAACATACTGGAAAATATTAAGATAGAACCAAACACCTTAATACTGGGTGATTTTAACTACCCTGCCATTAACTGGGAAAACTACTCATGTACCAACATCTTTGTCCAACGGTTCTTGGAATTCATAAATTCCAACGCCCTGGATCAACTAATCCATAGTCCCACCAGGGGCTCCAATATCCTAGACCTGGTCATTATCAACATGGGAAATAAATGCTCCACGCCTATGGTCACCCCCTTGTTAGTCAGGTCTGACCATAAGTTAATCACCTTTAACATCCACATCCCATCCCCACCCCCCAGTAAGGAAACCTCCATAAAAAAACTTCTCCAAAGCCAACTTCATGCTACTGAAGTCAGAAGTGACAAACTTCATGACACCCATGCAGACGGGAACTGAAAGTTCATCTGCTGAATCCTACACAAAGGCACTGTATGAGCACATCCACTCATGTATGAATTGTGCCATCCCAAATAGAACCAAGATGCTCTCATCCAAAAAAGGAAGCCAATCTGGTGGTCCCCTGCCATAAACAAACTTTACAACAAAAGGAAGAAACTGTTGCAGAAAAGAGGAAAATCCCAGGATGCAAAAAACTTCCTTACCAGCCTCAGTAAGAAACTGAGATCCCTCATAAAATCCTCCAAAGCTAGTTATGAAAATAAAATTGCCAAAGATTCCAAAGACAACCACAAGGCATTCTATAACTATGTCAAGAATCTAAATGGCAATGCTCAGATCTGCTCTGAGCTAAAATAGAATGGCATTAAATATACTGATCCCAAGGATATTGCCAATATCCTGGCAGATTGATTCAGTGCCAACTTCACCCCCCTCTCACCCCCTAAATGGCCCATCTCAATACCAGAAGATTGCCAAATTCCGGTAATAATGGCCACACAGGTAAAAAATGCACTCTCTGAAGCTAAGAATACAGCATCCATGGGACCAGATGACATCCCGGGCTGTGTACTACATGAACTACAATATGAACTGGCACCTCACCTAAGTGTCATGTTTAATCATAGCCTCACCTCAGGTTTCATGCCCACTGAGTGGCACAGAGCTACAGTTATCCCACTCCACAAGGGGGGATCCACCTTGGATCCTGGAAACTACCATCCCATCAGTCTGACAAGCCTTATCTGCAAGGCCATGGAGTGTATTATCATGGAACTTATAAACAAAGACATTGGCAACCTTCAAACACTGGACCCCACCCAGTTTGGGTTCGTGAAAGGCCGATCATGTCTCCTGAACCTGATTGACTTCTTCGAATCAGTCTCCAGAGCCATGGACAAGGGTAAGGTGGTCCACACAGCCTATCTAGACCTTGCCAAGGCCTTTGACACCATCCCCCACTCTGGAATCATAGATAAACTTACTAAGCTGGGCATTAATCCCCACATCACCCAATGGGTTGCTAACTGGCTTACTGATAGAACCCACACTGTAAAAGTAGCCAACTCCAAATCCAGCTCCAGACAAGTGACAAGTGAAGTACCTCAGGGTTCGGTCCTGGGACCGCTCTTGTTTGGCATCTACTTCTCTGAAGTACAGGCCAACATTAAGGGACTCTGGATAACAAAGTTTGCAGATGACTGCAAACTGGGAGCTGTTATTGAATCCCCAAATGATGTGGATACTCTACAAAAGGGCCTTACAGAAACAGATGCTTGGTGCCAGAGCCATGGGCTCAAGCTCAATGCCAAGAAATGTATAGTTATCCCCTTTGGGAAAAAACATGTACCAGTGAATTACCATATAGGTGGCAGTAACTAAACACCGAAAGTGTGATAAGAGACTTGGGGACACAGGTGGACAGTGGTCTCACCTTCGATAACCACATTGCCACAACAGTCAGGAAATCCTTCTATGTGGCACACCTCATCACTAAGGGCTTTTCATCCCGAAAAAAGGAGGTCATTGTCCCACTGTACTCATCCCTCATTAGACCCATTATAGAATACAACGCCCCATTTGGTATGTACCTCTCAAGACATCTGCAACAACTGGAAAGACCGCAGAAATACCTCACTAAAAGAATCACAGGGCTAAAGAAGATGCCCTACGCTGACTGCCTTAAAAGCCTCCAGCTATACTCTGTCACATATCGTCTACTCAGAGGCAATCTCTGCTTAACATACAAGGCCATGTCAAACCCAGAGCTGTTGGACATGCTACACTTAAAGAAATCCCAATCCCTCAGAGCAACATGCTCCAGGGATCTAAACCTTGTCATCACAATAAACAAAACATGCTGGAGGGATAGGTTCCTGACCCAGAGACTCCCCAGACTCTGGAATAGATTGTCCATACATGTCAAGCAGAGTGCCTCTTTGGCCCTCTTCAAAAGGAACCTTGACGATTGGATGGGAGAAAGGAAATTCACCCGGGGATCACGTCAGTCGCCCTGCTAGACAGGGGTCCAGGGAAGTAAATGGTGTGGGAAGAAATAGCCAGGGAATTGTTATGGCTAGGCTTGTATAGGCCCTAGGGCTGATAGCCTAGTACCAACCTATGAACCTATGAACCTAAGCTAGCACATGCTTGATATTTATATGCATGTGCTATCCTTGGAAATACTTCTTAAAGGTACAACACACATACATATTCTACAACAATGAAATGACTTTCTAACCGATGACAATTTTCTGGGTAGCCTTAAAACCATACCTTTCAACCTCTTAACATAAGAAATTTGTACAAAGTCTAAAATAATGGGGGGACAAATGCTTAAAAATAGGGACAGATTTTAAATATTGCTCTTATAAACTTAAAAAGTTGCTAGAATAATAGGATTTGTGTCAACATGCATTTTCTGGAGGACATAAAAGTCTGAAACTCAAATGTATGTCATTATTTAACAATTTCAGTCCTCAGTGATTTTGACAGGAGAACACAAATTTTATGAGGAGCAGACCAAAAATATGAGGCAAAAATCTGGGCATTCTGTAAAAATCTGGACAGATGAGAAGTAAGATTAACACTTCAAGTCATATTACAAATACGCAGTCAATAATTTATTATGTTCAACATAGTTATGATCAATGTTTAGAAGTCTGAAATCTACTACTTTATTTAGATTTGAAGCCATGAACTTATCATGCCTATGTATACAAGAAAGCAGAAGCCAGCAAATCTATAAGCTTTCTCCTTAGTTTTCTATTTTATTGAAAAAAATTGTCATTTTCATTTTTTGCCTCCATAGAACCAGTCATACAATTAGCAACTGCTATAGAAATCTAAACCTTTACTATTCCCTTAGTAATGCCTTGGGATATTCCTTTCAGATGTCAAGGCAAATGCAAATAACTTGGCTGACCAAGCTTGCTGATGACTGCAAGTTGGGGGCAATCATTGACTCCCCAAATGATGCTAATATCTTACAGAAAGGTCTGATGCAGACTAATGATTAGTGTCAGAGTCATGGCCTAAAACTAAATGTGAAGAAGTGCATAATAATACACATTAGGAAATAAAATACCCCTGCAAATTGCAACATTGATAGCATACCCCTAAGTGTGGTTCCAGTGGTGAGAAATCTGGTTACTCAGATAGTAATCAGAACATTGACTACCATGCGTCCACAGTGGTGAGGAAATCCCTATGTGAGTCAGCTTATAAGTAAGGATATGGGATCCATATCTAAGTATGTCGTATTACACTGTACTCAGCCCTCATCAGACCAATAATCAAGTACAATGCCCTCTTTGACATGTATCTTACCAGGCACCTGAAACAGTATGAGCATTCTCAGAGGTTTGTCACAAAAAATAAGGTTTAACCAACATGTCAAATGTGGACTGATTAAAAGCCCTAGCACAGCATTTGGTTTCCTAATGATTACTGAGGGGTGATTTGTGCCTGACCTAGAAGGTGGTCTCTGACCCAACCCTGATGGAAATGTTGCATATTTGCAAAACTATCTTCGTGAGGGTTACCTACTCCAAATATCTAAATGTGATTTCTGACATGAATAGATCATGCTTGAGAGACAGATATATATGTGTCCCAGAGAATATGCTTCCTATTCACGTGAAGCAGCGCTCTTCCCTGACCATCTTCAAGTGCAATCTGGACCAATGGATGAGAAATCACAAATTCACTTCTGAGGAGTTGTACATATCTCTTATGGACAGAGGTAGTCTGTAAAAATTCTCAAAACCCCCTTGCTGACCCTTGTTATCTTTCCCCTTGGGATAGAAAATCGGGTAAAATCTGCTTAGGCTTGTAACGCCATTAGCTTAGTAATCTCTTAAGAGCCTATGAACTTATAACAGCTTGAAATGCATCTTTTACATTTTTTTTGTTTGTTTGTTTTGGTAGTCAGAGTATACTGCTTAGAAAACTACTTTAACTCTTTATTTCAAAAGTGCTCTTAAGATAATTTTCTTTACCTGAGTTATTCTGCATGATTAAACATACTCTACAAACACTCTACCTCCTAAATCTCCTTTGGGGAGATTTCTGCTTAGCTTTTTAATTTACGAAAGACACTGTGCTTTTCAATTTCCTTTGCCTCTGCAAAACCAGTGGTACAATTAGCAACTGCTACAGAAATCTAAACCTTTACCATCACCTTAACTATACCTTCTAGTATGACAGACACTTAATCAAATGTATCTCCTGGATTTGAAACAGATTACCTTTGCTCATGAAACAGTGCAATTCATTATCGACCTTCAAAACCAGACTTTGATGAATGGATGATAGACATTAAATTCACCTTTAGGTTGTTTAAAAACAGTGTGCTCGCCAGGAGAGACTAATCAACTTTTATTACTTCTGGTCACATGGCTCAGCTTTTCAGTGATCACTCAGACTGTAACCTTAATATCTACATATTAACCTATGAATCTATCAACACTTGTTGAAAAAGGTACTTCAGAAGGGCTGAAGCTACAACTCAATGTGTCCATGATAAGAATTCCTGTAGGATGTGGCCTACAGCCAATAAGACACCTCAGGTGAATGTCCATTCCAACATACAAATCACTATCCCATAGAAGAAGTAGGTGACTATTTCTCTCCTATTCATTCAGGAACCATGTCATTACCTGATTTTTTGATCTCACCTGTAGAGGTCAAAGCTTCAGGAGCACTTCCAGCATCTGCAGTCTTGGAATCCTTGCCTGGTATTCCAACACAGAGATTTATGACTATGTGCTACTTGACCTAGTCCCTGCACCATTCCTGGATTTGTCTGGTGCTCCAACACAGAGATTTATGACTATGTGCTACTTGACCTAGTCCCTGCACCATTCCTGGATTTGTCTGGTGCTCCAACACAGAGATTTATGACCATGTGCTACTTGACCTAGTCCCTGCACAGTTCCTGGATTTGATTCCCATAGCTTAATTTTTTCTACTGTGTGATGCTGAATAATCCACTTAAGCAAACATGGGATCATAGGATCATAGGAAGTTACTAGGCTAATGGCCGTAGGGCTCTTACAAGCCTAGCCAAGTTCTTACGCTTATTTCTACGATCAGCACCTATTGCCCCTGTCAAAGAGAGACACAGGTGGAACCTCTGGGGTGAATTTATGGTCACCCATCTAATCACCCAGATTGCATTTGAAGAGGGAAAATGAGGTACTCTGTTCGACATGAATTGTGAGTCTGTTCCAGACAAATTTGTCCTCCAGCAATTTTTATTAATGTCACATACCAAATCAAGGTCTTTAGAGCGAGTAACCCTTGTACCATTTGACTTACAGATATGCAGCATTTCCAATAATGCAGGGTCGGAGATTGCCTTGTATGCAAGGCAAAGATCACCTCTGAGTAGTCTGTATGAAACAGAATAAAGTGATAGTGATTTCAGATTATTCCCATAGGACAGATGCTGAAGACCTTGACTTTTCCTTGTGATGAACCTTTATTGTTTCTCCAATTTCTGCAAGTGCTTAGAAAGGGATATACCAAAAGGAGTGTTGTACTCAAATATTGGCCTGATGACAGAAGAGTACAGGGAGGTTACAACTTGTTTTTTTTCTGGAGGCAATGCCCTTACTTATGAGATGAGCAATATAGAATATCTTTCTTGCCACTGTGGAGGCATGGTGGTCAAAGGTAAGGTTGCTGTCAAGCTGTGTGCCCAGGTCTCTCACCACTGAGTGCATACTTAAGGTATTGCTATTGATGTGGAAGTTAGTAGGAACATTGCTCCTACTGAAAGGGATGATAATACATTTTTTGCATTGGGTTTAAGGCCATGACTTTGGCACTAATCATTTGTTTAAGACCCTCTTGTAGGATGTTGATATCATTTGGAGATTCTATGACCACTCCCAGTTTGCAGTCATCAACAAACTTTGTCAGCCACAGACCTTTAGTTTTTGCATGTACTTTGGAGAAATAGATTCCAAACAGTAGAAGTCCCAGGACTGATCCCTGTGTTATACCACTGGTTACAGGTCTGTAACTGGAGGCGTATTCCCCAATTTTGACTATATGACTTCTATAAGTGAGCCAGTTAGTGACCCATCTAATGATATAATTGTTGATGCTTAGTTGGGTGTGTTTGTCAATGATGCTTGGTTAAGTCCAGGTAGAATGTATGCACAGATTTCCCCTCATCCAGGGCCTTGGTGACTGTCATGAAAAAGTCCGCCAGGTTTAACAGGCATGATCTCCCTTTGACAAATCCAAACCAAGTAGGGTAAAGTGTTTGGAGATTACCTATATCTTTATTGATAAGGTCCATGATGATTTGCTCCATGACCTTGCAGATAAAACTAATCACGCTAATAGGTCTATAGTTCCTTCGGTCAGTGGAAGTACCACTTTGTGCAAGGAAATAAAGGTGGCTGTTTTCCATTCAGCGGGTAAGAAGCTGATGCTTAGACTATGACTGAAAAGAGTACCCAATGGTGTAACTAATTCATGTTGGACCCCATGTAGGACACAGCCTGGGATGTTGTCAGATCCCATAGATGCTGTATTTTTGGCCTTATGGAGGGCATTTATGAGCTGTTCTTTAGAGATACAAGGTAGGGGACAGGTGGTAGGGATGTCATGATGTATGTGTGGTGGGAGCAGGGGAGAGAAGTTTTTCAGAACCTGAAGGCCAACAGCTTAGCTATGTCCACAGGCTCAGTATGTCATATCATTAACTACCAGTTCTGCACAAATCTGGGCCTTTCTTTTTAGGTTATCGATGTAACTATAGAATGCCTTGTGCATGTCCTTTGATGAGGAAGCTAATTTGGACTCATAGTTTTCTTTGGAGGACTTCACAAGAAGTCATATTTGCTTGTTTAAGCTGAGGAGGGAGCATTTCCAGTTTAGGAGGACTTGCTCCCAGTTTCTCTTAGACGGCAATTTCTTCCTCTTATTGTAAAACCTGTTAATGGCAGTTGTCCACCAGGCAGGTTTGCTCTTCCTTGAGGAGCTTATTTTGGTCCTATCAGGTGCAGCCAAGTCCGTGCAGTTATACAGGTGTTTGTATAAAACATTGGCGTACAGCTTGGCATAGTTGCCAGTTCCATCTCAGGGAGGAGGTGCAGTGAAGTTATTTATACAATCCTGTAAGAGGTTATAGTTTACTTTGGAGAAGTTTTTTAGGTTAGTTGTTGCTGGGGGGGAGGAATAGGTGTGACAGTTGTGAAAGCTGCTTTGAATGAGACCAATCTGTGGTCAGATCTGACCAGGGAGGACCTGACAGTGGGGATTTTACAGTGATCTCCATATTGGTAAGCACCAGATCCGGAATGTTAGCACCCCTTGTGGAGGTGTCAACCAGCTAGTCCAGGGCATTGGAGTTAACCTTTGGACAAATGAGTTTGAGCATGAGTAATTTAACCAGTCAATGGATGGGTAGTTAAAGTCACCCAAAACCATTTTGTTTGGATGTATCTTGATAGACTCAAGTAGATCCAAATAGGCAGAATGTGTATCCTGATTCATGGAGGGGATCTCATAGCTGGCAATTACTTGAATAGATGTCCTACCAACAGTTAATTGCACCTGAAGTGTCTCCAGGGAATCATACTGTTTGACCAATCAGGAGGTGTATTTATCTTTAATGAATATTGATACACTGCCTTCTTTAGTTTTCACACCTTCAGTTTAAGGTCTGAACATGTTGAAGGAGGTGTAACCAGGTATGGCTGGAGTACTCTCTAAAGCCTTGAACCAGGTCTCTGTGACTGCATAAATATCTGGATCTTCCAAGGTTATGATAGCTTCCAGTAAGTGCAGTTTCATGTTGAGACTTCTAGTGTTTAGCAGCATAACCTTGAGTTTGATTTTAGATGGCGATTTTACATTGGAAATTTTGTCCTTGAGACACAGCTTAAAAAAAGCAGTATGGGGGTGGCAAGAGCCTTAGCCAGTAGCCAAAATCCCAGATGTGACAGATGAAGAACATCTCTAGCAAAGCATCGAGGTCTGTCAATCATTTCAAACCGGGCTGACAGACAGTGGATCCCCTTAGAATGACAACAGAAGCTAAGCCAATTATTGAAGCCAGTCATTTTCTGTTTGTATTGAGGCATCATCCTAGGTGAAGGTAAAATGCTGCTTAAGGCTAGGGACATACCTGCCTGAGACACATAGTCCGAGAACTCAGTCATATGTCTCCCTTCATATAGTCCAGAGAGGTACATCTCAAGTTATTGACACAAACGTGGACTATGATGGGGTCATAACAGTATCTGTTGTTGAGAGACTTGAGTGCATCTGTGATATGGCATATCATGGCACCTGACAGACAGCTGACCATGACCTTTTCCTTAACCAGCCTGGTAAGAGGGACATCAGTGTGTCCCACAATGGAATCACCTATGAATAATATGTTTGATTTTGTGTTTTGCCTTAAGGGCTTGACTGGTGAGACACTGGTGCATGGGTTATTATGTGTAATGTATTATGCAGAGGAAGTATTATATGTAGCATGCTTGTGTTTGTGTTTGGGAGGTTTCTGGTGTTTAGGTATGTTTCTGGTGAGGACCTCCACATATGTATGTATGTGTGATGTGGGTTTGGGTAGAGCAGGAGGTGAGGTGTACATGCTGGCAACCCACTCACTGTCATATGTACTGACTGGTGTGTGAGAGAGCATGGATTCAAGGTCCTTAATATAGTTGCATCTGTCACACTTTGTGCTTATATGGACTAGGAGTAGAGGGTTGTCGGTTAAAATGAGGCAGTTGTTACACTGCCTCAGGATGCCCATGTTGATGAAGCTGGCTGCAGAAACTATGGGAAATTGTCCATCCATAGTGATAGATAAATTTATATGATCAGGAAAAGAGGTCACACTTAGAAGTGGCTAGTGGATGAGAGATGTGCTGGTACCTCCGAGACTAGGCTTAGTGTCCCACCTGACAGTAGAGAAGGGCCATGATAAACCTCTGGAGGACCACAAGCAAAGTGCTAAGGAAAAATTTAACAAATAAAATGTTTATGTATATAATCACCAGCAGTAAGCACCACTAAATGGCAATGCATGATGGAGCACTACACGCAAACAAGGGTGAATGCGGGGCTTAAATAAAACAAAAAAATACCCTTTTTAAATCAAACTAGCCAATAAGAATGCCCTCTCTGTGCTCTAGTCCAATCATCCTCAATTAAATGGGACCCCAGTCAACACTCTCCTCAGACAAGGGTGCAGAAGGGCCTTCACCAGCAAAGTTGGCTTGAAGTTGATGCTCAGATATTGCAAAACAGACCCAGAAATAGCAAACTCAGAACTGGGCAGTGCTATAGCTGAATTACTACAGTATACAGTAAAATGTGACAAAAAAATAGTTCAGACAATTCAAACAGACACTGGATTGCAAATACAACTTAAATGTGCAATATTAGAGCAATAACAGGCACATATAGTTACTTGGAAGCAATGGATGCCTCAGATATTTCAGTATCTCAGTGAACAACTTATTTATCAAATGATACCTAACAGTCTAGATTCAGTGAGTCTGAATCTAGCCTCTGCTAAAAAATGCAGCAGTGCTAGACATTCAAAGTGCATAAAATTGCAGTCACAACAGTAGAAAGCAGTTTAACTAATTCAGCAATTTATGCTATAAAATGCAGAAGTATTAGAAACTGAAAGTACATAAAATCACAGTCACAACAGCAGTAGCCAGTTTAAATAATGCAGCGATTCCCCAGCAATTCCCAAAATAGAAGGATGTAGGCCAGACTCTCCTGCCACAAGAGTCTAGATCACAAATATTCCTAATGTAAAACAACTGGTTTTGTAGTGCAAGTGCTTAAGCCAGAACTAATATACTTCAGAATAACAGACACAATAGGCCTTCCACAAACAATTTCCAGCCAGGAGGGTGTAGGTTATTGTTTCCTGCCACAAGGGTTTAGACTACAAATCCTTCTAATTCAAAGTAACTGATCTGGAACCAAGTGTTTACACTGGAATAAAGACACTTAGAATAACAGGCACAATAAGCTTTCACCAGCAATTCCTAGCTTACAAGGATGTAGGCCACACTCTCCCACCACAAGACTTTAGACCAAAACATTCTCAATGTAAAGTAATTGGTTTGGAGCCCAAGTTGTAAAACCAGAACTAAGGCACTTACAACATGACAGACACAATGAGCCCACAACCAGCAATTCCTAGCTTAGAAGGGTGTAGGCTATACTTTCCTGCCATAAGAGGCTAGACCACAAATCTTCCTAATGTAAAATAACTGGTTTGGAACCCAACTGCATAAAATGGAGACACTTAGAACAACAAGCACAATAGGCCATCACCCATTAATTCCCAGATCAGAAGGGCAGAGGCTACCCTCTCCTCCCACCAGAGTGGAGACCACAAACCTTCTTAATGTAAAATAACTCACTTGAAGCCCAAGTTCTTTAACCAAAACTGAAACAATTAAGAGTAATAATTAAAATTTAATCAGGCTACTAACAACATTGATCCCTACCATCCTTGGGAAGGAACTATATGCTTATTGGAATCTTGGTTAACAAATATTTCATCTGGCAGCTACTTCAGAGTTTAAGAGCTGCTTTATGTAGTCAAGGGTTTCATCCCTTAGTTTCCATTTGCCTTCTGTCTGAATCTGAGCAAGTAATTAGGCAGGACTGTGTTTGTAAAAGATCCATGTAGATCAGTAATCTACCTTGGTTAACTAGCAAACACCCAACCAAACAAAAAATACAGTCTTTGTCCTAAGGAAGCTAATGTGGTAATACCTATTCTGTGTACTGTACAGGCCTGGACCAGAGTAGACATGAAGTGAAATGCAAATATTTTCAGTGATGTTTACATTGACAGGAACTATAACAAAGAAGGGTAATTTCATGTTGTGGGTCAAACTTGCCAATGCAAACAGCAGCAAAAATGCTCATTATCAAAAAAAGAATCAGCTGGGAATGATGACTCTACATCCACTGGTAAATAAAAACCTTCCTCTGGAGCTGCATGTGCCAGTTAGCCATAATCTTAGCCTGAGCTGGTATGTTATTATTATCAACCTCTTTTTTACACATTTTCAATGGGGATGGAGTGATCTTAGCCTGAGCTGGTACATTATCATCATGGACCTGATTTTTACACATTTTCAATGGGGATGGAGTGATCTTAGCCTGAGATGGTACATTATCATCATCAATCTCTTTTTTTACACATTTTAATGGGGATGGAGTGATCTTAGTCTGAGCTGGTACAGTATCATCATCAACCTCCTTTTCACACATTTTCAATGGGGATGGAGTGATCTTAGCCTGAGCTAGTACATTATCATCATCAACCTCCTTTTTACACATTTTCAATGGAGATGGAGTGATCTTAACCTGAGCTGGTACATTATCATCATCACCTCTTTTTACATAATTTCAATGGGGATGGAGTGATCTTAGCCTGAGCTGGTGGAATATCTTCATCAACCTCCTTTTTACAATTTTCAATTGGGATGAAGTGATCTTATCCTGAGCTGGTACGTTATCATCATCGACCTCCTTTTTACACATTTTCAATGGGGATGGAGTGATCTTAGCCTGAGCTGGTACATTATCATCATCAACCTCCTTTTTACACATTTTCAATGGGGATGGAGTGATCTTAGCTTGAGCTGATACATTATCATCATAGCCTAGTACTTACCTATGAACCTATAACCTCCTTTTTACACATTTTAATGGGGATGAAGTGATCTTAACCTGAGCTGGTACGTTATCATCATCAGCCTCCTTTTTACACATTTTTAATAAGGATTGAGTGATCTTAGCCTGAGCTGGTACGTTATCATCATCAACCTCCTTTTTACACATTTTTAATAGGGATGGAGTGATCTTAGCCTGAGCTGGTACATTATCATCATCACCTCCTTTTTACACATTTTTAATGGGGATGGAGTGATCTTAGCCTGAACTGGTACATTATCATTGTTGACCTCCTTTTTACACATTTTCGATGGGGATGGAGTGATCTTAGCCTGAGCTAGTACATTATCATCATTGACCTACTTTTTACATATTTTCAATGGGGATGGACTGATCTTAGCCTGAGCTGGTACATTATCATCATCGACCTCCTTTTTACAATTTTCAAAGGGGATGGAGTGAGCTTAGCCTGAGCTGGTACGTTATCATCAACGACTTCCTTTTTACACATTTTAATGAGGATGGAGTGATCTTAGCCTGAGCTTGTACATTATCATCATCAACATCCTTTTTACATATTTTTAAGGGGGATGAAGTGATCTTATCCTGAGCTGGTACATTATCATCATCGACCTCCTTTTTACACATTTTCAATGGGGATGGAGTGATCTTAGCCTGAGCTGGTACATTATCATCATCAACCTCCTTTTTACACATTTTCGATGGGGATGGAGTGATCTTAGCTTGAGCTGATACATTATCATCATAGCCTAGTACTTACCTATGACCCTATGACCTCCTTTTTACACATTTTCAATGGGGATGAAGTGATCTTAACCTGAGCTGGTACATTATCATCATCGACCTCCTTTTTATACATTTTTAATGGGGATGGAGTGTCAAGTCAAATGTCACTACTTCTCTCTATTCAGGGTCACTCTCATATCTTCTTAAATAGCCATGCTCAATGGTCACAGGTCTTCTGTCATGCTACACATCCAGCGTTTGGTTAAATATCCTCTTTTTTAACCTTTTTCCTGTGTCTCCCAAATCTTCTTTACCAAATTGTCTTCTTCCCTGCACATGTGAACAAATGAACTAATCTGTTCTCCTCAGCTGTATCTGTAACTGGGGCTTCTTTTACTTGCATTCTGATGTCCTCATTTTATTTTCTGCCCCACAATGTGTATCCATCTCACGTGCTTTGTCTTGATCACTTCAGTTTTTTGTGCTTCTCTGCCTTCACTTCCCAGTTTGCCCATGTCTCTCTGCAGTACAAAAGCACTGGTCCCATCATTAATTTGGCTTGAACTGGTGCATCCCCCACTGCAGGAATTGCATGTGGAGGCTGGTTTATATGTCTTAAGATCCAAATGGGTGGGGGGGAGTTCCAGTAACGCAGAAAGTCAGATCCTCTGTGTTTCTCTCTGATGGGAAAAGTGCTATTCTGATGAAATTCAGATCTCTCCTGATAACAGAAATGTTTTTCACCTTAGTGTTAATATATTACCTAGTATATCTGTAAACATACCCTGTTACACATTGCTCAGGGGCCCTTGCATAGAAATATCTGACTACATGCCTCAGCATTCAATAAAACTATAACGGCTTGTCCCAAAAAAACAGAAACATATATATATATGTATATATATATATATATATATATATATATATATATATATATATATAGAGGTGCCTTTATCTATCAAGTTTCTTGATTCTTACCATCTTTATGGCAGCTACCAAGTTGATACCATGCACAAACTATAAATTAAATCAAAACATTGTCACTACAAATGCATTCAAAGTAGCAAAAGAACCCATGAAGCCATGACACACGACTGACAAAAAGAAAAAAAGAAAAATCCATAACATTTGCATGGAATGAAATATATGTGTGCATAAAACATAACCAAGAAACAAGCCATGCCATGGGGTAGAGAGATAAGGCTGTTCATATGGCTATGGTTAACTATATTTGATTTGTGGCTCGGGTATCTGAGGCATGGCAGGGGAAGAATGGGTGTGGCTCTCCTGGGGGGAAGCACGCTTAAATGCTCCTTATATTAGAACCCTGTTGTAGGCCTGAGATGCAAAAGGGGGGTGTCTTAAGACATGAACAGATGAGATAGAATACGAAGGATTAATCCAGATAAAATCACTTTAGCCAGCAGATCAAGGAGACACTCACTCTGATACCGTCCATGTCAGAGGAATAAAGACGTTTTGTTGAATTCTGAAGTAGTTTGTTCTTGTACTAAAGACAGGAATAGATGGGGACATTGACTGAGTTACTGCAGAGGAGGAACTGTATACCTCACATTTTCACTGCAGCCTACCCAAAAGGAATACAGAGGGGAAATGAAGAGGTTAGGGGATAAGGAAAAATATCCATTAGTTGTAAAAAGCTACAGTGGGATGACTGTATACCTCTCAACCTCTTAGTACTAGAAATCTGGGCAAAGCCAGATAGAGTGGGTGGACAAAGGCCCAAAAATAGGGTCAGAATTTAAATATTGTTGTTAAAATAAAAGGTTTTGCATTATTACATATTTTCTGAAGGATATAAAGTCTGAAACTCAAATGTTTGTCTTTATTTAATATTATTTAGTGACATCAATATTCAATAATTTACCAGAAAGCCACAAATTTTATGAGGAATAGACCAAAAATATGAGGCATCTGGACATTCTGTTAAAATCTGTACAGTTTTAGAGGTATGGCTGACTCACTCTCCTCACTGGCACTTACTACTGCTAGTGATACTGAGTTTCCTAAAAGAGTCAACATTTTTAATTAACAAACTGTTGATAAAAGTCCGTCCAAATATTTAACAGATGAAACATTAATATATGCACATTATTAATATGTAACCACACACAGAGCTAAAATGAAATAGCCCTTGAATAAAACAGATAGTTCACAGCAGGTCATAGAAACATTGTCAAGTCAGATCCACAGTATAAGTAATGCAAAATACATTTTTAGTGGCTTTCACTCATACCATAGATGATTTAATATTAGGTGCATCAGTTAAAACAGATGAATGATTCTGATGATCTATAACCAAATTAATGAAGGAAGACCAAATACATTATCTATACAGAGATGAGGTTTTATGTGTGCAGAAACTGCTTTTTAAACAGAAAGTTATTCTTTCTAGTCAAATAAGAATCAAAACCTGCAAAATGAAATGAATTACATTTAATTATAGTTAATGGTGAGAAAAGGCAGGTGATATTTTATATTGGCTTAGCAATGTGAAACAAATACAGCAGTGAAATATCTATGCAACATATCATAACCAGAGTGCTAGAGAAGTGATTTCATGTTCTGCACCAAGTCTCTAATGAAATAAGATAGGAGATGACTTGTTTCACTACAAAAAAGAATAATTTCTACTGGATGCAAACTATTACAAAGTTCCTGTAATCATGCAACATAACACAACTGCTAGCACTAGAGATGCAAGTGTCCGTAAAAGAATTTTCCCAAGACAAGGCATGCTAGAAGGCATTATTTCTGATAATGATCCTCAAAGTTTCCAGTAAAAAGATTTAGAAATTTTCCAGGCAGCTAATAATTTTAAAATGTTACTTCAAGCCTACACTCACAATGCTGTCAATTCTCATTTATCAGTGACAAAACATCCTTCCCAACTGCATTTTGTTATTAATTTTACCTGCTTAAATATTAATCTCTACATCATTTGATCATTGCAAATAGTCTCTTGGATTGAACACACAGAGTATTATTTGCTGGAATCCTCTCTTCTAGTAGACTAATCACCAGTGGAAAGCTTCACAGCTCTGCACTGGTCACATTCTGTATGCATTCTACTTCTCTGATGTCATGGCATATGGTTAAAGTTTGTTGCTGAGCACGTTTATGGATAACAGTAAATAGGGTTCTATAACTGGTTCCCCCACAGTTTCATATTGTCAAGAGGGAATGGATATAGTCAGCAGCTTCAGCTCTGACCATTGGCTTAAATTTGGTGCAAAAAATGTAGGGTGGTATTCATAGTCCCCAGGTTATCTGCAACGTGCACCGCTATACCTATATGCAAACATACTGAGCTCAGGTTATTCACAGTAAATATAGAAATGTGGAAGCTTCTGCAAGGAGATGCCTTCTTTCATGAAAAGTGAAGTTATGCTTTAAAGTTTGAGGCATCATTGATTGAAATGCAAATGATTGTATGATTTCAGAATTATTCAGATATTATTACTGTATGTAGATGTGTGCATGCACAATAGAAGTATTCACATGTAGTTAAGGCAAGCAGCAGGCTTTCCAGCTATTTATATTATTGTTTTAGAAAATATAAAGGGCTTTTACATATTTTCTATGGGAGGGCAAATTTGGAAATTATGTCTTGTTGAAAGGTTGGAAAAGAGAAGTGATATTTTTGTCAAGTTAGGTTTACCAACTGCATTGCAGAAGTGACATGTCTCTTGTGTGTGTGTGTGTGTGTGTGTGTGTGTGTGTGTGTGTGTGTGTGTGTGTGTGTGTGTGTGTGTGTGTATGTATATATGTATATATATATATATATATATATATATATATATATATATATATATATATATATATATATATATATATTCATATATATATATATATATATATATATATATATATATATATATATGTATATATATGGGTTTACTACACATGATCGAAATTTCATATGACTGAAATTCATTTGACTGAGACCAGAACATCAAAAGTTCAATACACTAAAAACTCATTTGACTGAAACTCATAGCACTGACACATTAACATAAAAGGTATATGCCCTTTTCCCCACTGTAGTGCAATCCTGGAGTTAGTATATATAGTCAGAGGGGTGTGGGGGGTGTAGACCCCCTCATAGTTTAGGTATATATTGTCTTCTCCAAAGAGTTATTCATTGCAGTTATAAGTATCCTTCTGTACGTTTTGAAATGTATAACATAAGAGGGGGGCTATGCCCCCCACACACCTCCAACTATATATACTAACTCCAGGATTGCACTGCAGTGGGGAAAATGGCATATACCTTTTACTTTAATGTGTCAGTGTTATGAGTTTCAGTCAAATGAGTTTTCAGTGTTTTGAACTTTTGAAACAACAATCATGAAAAAGCATGATTACAGACCCGGAATAGGGTGCTGCATTTCAAACAAACTGTAAACTGTAAAGAACCAAAAAATCCAAAACAGCACTCCAAACAACCCTCTGTGGAATTAGAATGGCTAAGCAGATGGTGCAAAAAATAAATCCACCATGAAAAATTGAAAAATGCTTCTTTACTTAAGTTCTTTGCTTCATTTCTGTGCAATGAAGTAAACATCACACAACAGCTAACACCTCACAGCTCAAGGCTAAAGCAGCATATTTTCCTTAAATAATGGTTTAAAGTGACAGTAACCACACACTACTACATATACATCAATGCATAAGATAGAAACTAAACATTAACAATATGTAAAAAAGCCCAATATAACAAAAAATATTCATGATAAATATATGATCATCATTTAATAGCTATAACATGTAGAAAGATATAATACATACATATGCACATACAATAAGTGCATATGTGTATGAATATACACATAAACATGCATATAACTCCATAAAGTAACAAAAACCATCATAGTCTACCAATATTCATTAAGGCCTGGTTTATAAATACAAAATGCAGAAACTATGCCAGTACGGCAGCTGCAGGGTCTCAATTTAAATAAAAGACATTCCAAAAATCATGAAGAGACCAGCATACAGTGGCAGCAATTAATACTTTAATAAAAGTATTCTTTAATGACAAACCGGTTTCAGCTGAATCAATACAAAGCCTTCATTAGTGTACACTGTATGCTGGTCTCTTCATGATTTTTGTACTGGTTTATAAATAGCCACAAAATTTATTATCCAAAGCATTTTTTTCTAATCCAATCATTTATATTTAGTCAGTTTGGACAAAGTAGTCCCTGTCACAACATCCAAACCAACAAAAATAAAGTGGACAGCTGCATGTTCAATGATATGTTTATATAATCCACTCACATTTCATTTGCAGTTAATATCACTAAGATATGTAGCTATCCTATGCTTAAAGGGAGAAGATATTTGCTCCACATAAAAAGGACCACACTGGCAAACTGTCATGTAAACAATCCAATCAGTATCACATGTAATAAGATTTCTAATGCCATATACCCTACCTGTTTGTCTTGAATCATAACATAGGACGAGTGGCATGGTGTCAGAATGGGATGCAGAATCAAGACCAAGAGGCACTCAATCAATGTTGGAGGAATATAGAGGAATGGATCATCCCTTCTGCACAAACAACTCACAAAACAGGTCAGAAATGGATTCTAGGCACTAAAATGTGCTTAAATGATTTCTTACTCAAAGAATATAAAACAAAATGTTAAGAATGCTCAAAACAAACTTCTAATTAAATGAAATGTCCAAAACCGTGACATATTGATACAAATACTCAAAATAGCTACAAAAATGTTTGAAATAATTTATGAATTGCATAAAATGTGTAAAATAAGGAAAACGACAACATTGTTTTGCTATGTGCTACTTTTTCACATTAAATAAAGCTATTCAAAATATCCAGTGTACAGTGTTTGTAAGTTTTTGTGGTATTGTAGTACATTTATTTTGGAAAACAGAGTAATTTCAAAACATATTTCATAAAGTACAGTATTTCAAAGAGTTTATTGTGCATTTGAGTGTTATTTCAGATACCTGGTGTATGCATATTCATACTTAATTACAAGGGCCATATTTGCAGTGTGGCAAACTTCTTTATCTTGTTAATACTTTATTCAGATCACCCAGAAATACCAAAGAATAGCATTACAATGAGCAACTTGATTTTGAGGTCATGGAAGTGAGAAATTTTTCTTCCACAAATCTTGATGAGCTCAGAACTCACACAGTCTCAGATCCAGTTATTCAGAAGCTCAACCACTTTATCAGTCGAGGATAGCTTTTAAAGTAGTCTTGTTTACCAGTAGACCTGCAACATTATTTTCCTTACTGAGATGAGCTTTTGTTTGACAATGGTATCATCATAAAAGGTCCAAAAGTGATTGTCCCAACATCCTTGCAACTAGAATATATTACCATCTTGCATCATAACCAACCAGGAACTGATTCTACCAAAAAACAGGGTGAGAGGACTTGTATTGTGGCCTTCTATATCAAAGGGTATTGAGAGAGCACTTTCATCTTGTTCTGTATGCAATGGTACTAAGCCACATCAACAGAAAGAACCACTTCAGATAAACAAGATTTCTGAACTACCTTGATCAACAGTAGCTACAGACATTTTTCAAATGGAATGGTCAACATTCCTTGGTGTTAGTAGACTTTTATTCAAATTGATTCAAGATTGACCTACTTCCTAATCTAGCATCCAAGTTAAAGTGTCATTTTGTAGTCCATGATAGTCCATGCAAGGTTATTTCTGGCAATGGTACACAGTTTTCAAGCCAGCAGTTCAAGAGATTTGCTGAAGAATGGGACTTTATTCATGTTACGAGTAGTCCTGAATACCCACAGTTAAATGGTTTGGCAGAACATGCAGTTCAAAGTGCAAGACAGTTATTTGAGAAGTCAAAATGAGACAATAGCAATGTTTTTCTTAATCCCCTGAATCTCAGAAATATTCCTTGTGATAAACATCTTGGTTCAACTTCACAAATGCTTTTGTTGAGACAAATCAGAACCACACTTCCAATTAGTAGCAATTTATTGGTTCCCTGTGCTAAGAACAACAAAGCAGTGAGAGCTCAACACATGAAAAGGCATTTGTCCCAGAAATACTATTATGATGAGTCCAGCAAACCACTCAATCCATTACCAGAAGGGAAAATAGTGAGGATGCAGACGTCCAAAGGTTTTGATCAGATTGAAGTCTTGAAAAGTGTATGTCCAGATCTGAT
This sequence comes from Protopterus annectens, assembly GCF_019279795.1. NCBI lineage: Eukaryota > Metazoa > Chordata > Ceratodontiformes > Protopteridae > Protopterus > Protopterus annectens. The sequence goes on along the minus strand of NC_056743.1, from coordinate 1,859,695,968 downwards.
CATAAACTGTGGAATCACAAGGAGTAGAATTTAGGTTGAATTGGAAACATTTGGTACCAGCATCCAAACCTGTATTGCAGCATCTTGTCTGTGAAAAAGACTCTAGATCTCAGAGTGAGTTATCTAGTGTTCCAATTCCAGAGGACATTCCAGCAAATTTCCCTATTCCTGAGAAGATTCCCGAAACTCCTGAAACAGATTGTTCACCAATGACTGTCCCTGCTGCTAAACCCAGTCCTAATTGCTATATCTCAAAATTTGCTGCAGGACACAGTCAACAGTCACAAGCTATAAAAAACAAATGTTTAAGTCAAATTAACCATTTCATTTCCACAGATTTTTAAATGATTGGGGAGGGTTGAACATAAAAAGGCAAGAGTGTATTGTTGGTTATCTGAAGAAGTCTCGCTATCTAGGGAGATGAATAACGCTTAATAAAAACTTTTTTTTTACAGCTCGCGACTGTTGACTGTCCTGCAGCAAGTTTTGAGTTTTTTTGTGTTTTTAAGCTTTTACCTATCTAATTGCTATACCACTAGATCAGGTCACATTTCCAGACCATGTTCCAAATACATGGCAACCTGGTCATGAATGTTGTGTTTATTTCTTAGTGTCTGTATAATTACATGTCTTTTTCAAATGCCACTTTATTGTGGACAATTCACTAAAGAGGGAGGATGTAGATGAGTATGTATGTATACCTTTAAGATGCTTTCCATGGGCTTGGGCATGTTCATAGGTTAGTACTAGGCTAATTGCCCTTGTAAGCTATTTTAAGCCTAGACAATTATCCCTTGTGAGACTCAAACCCTGCACCTTGTGTTTGTAAGGCAAACACTTTAACCATTAGGCCACCCTCCCAACCATGTGTATAAATACTGAGCACATTCAAGCTACACTGCTGTTTCCTGGAGAGCTGTTGAGATATAAGCATGCATGTATGTGTTAGTCTGTCAGTTAATCAGTTTGTTTTATTTTATGTTGTTGCTATCCATCCTGATTTGTTTGTATATAATAAAGCATATAAACAAACTGCCTCACCTGTTTGTCTTGAGCCATAACATAGGACGAGCGACACCTTTCACTATATCATTTAGCTTGATGACTGCATAGGTTGTTGTGATGACATATGCTTAATCCTACACGTAACAGATGAGCGGTTTCAAATGGATGAATAATAAAATCAGCAAGCTAAGGAGAATAGTACTGCTGGAATTGAATTTACCCTCAAGCCTTGGTGAGTACCTTCATAAGGTGGACCCTGTTTTTACAAAATCTCACCACAACAACAATGATATATAGACTATATTCTATATAGCATATATAATGGACAAAAATAGGTTAAAAAATAAAAAAGGCAGCTGCCTGCACAAGTGCCAGGATAAAAAGTGGCCAATCCTGATGGGTGCACTGGTGCCAGAACTGGAAAAAATGACAGTGGAGAATCCTCAAAATATAGAAACATTCCTACAATGGAATGATGCCAGGCTCATGGGGATGATGGCCAGCCTGTTATAGAAAGATGTTGTTACTATTATGCAAGAAGCTCGGAATATCCAGACAGAAGATACGCAACAAGATTAAGACAGAAATTAGAGGAAAGAAAAATACTCTTACAAGAAAAACTGTCAAAAGCTTCAAATGCAAATTTATCTTCATTAATTAAACAGATTCATGAAAAAACATTATATAAACCAAGAAATCTTGGGTCATTTGGAAAAATAAGTGATTGAAGAAGTGCAAATAAATAAAGAACAAAATCTAGAGATTTTTGAAAGTTATTAAAAAGGAATATGGAAATGGGAAAGAAAGAGAGATCTGATATGGTGCAATACTTATTAAAAGGAGAACGCCAAATTAACTAATAAAAAAAAAACAGCTCCAAAGATATATGAAGAGAAATACAGGCAAAGGCACCCAGATATAGAAAATTTCACAATACAAAAAATAAGATCATAAAGGGGAACATAGAACAGAAGATCAGTAAAGTAGAAGTTAAAAAAACAGAAGCAGAAGTTGTGGGATACCTGCAAAGTGAAGGAATTAGTGTAGAAAGTCTAACAGATTATATCACAGTATGATGGAACAACGAGTTCCCCAGGTAAGGAAAAACAGGAGGAGCAGGCAACATCTAAAGAAGAAATGTGGACATGAGGAAAAAAGACTTAATAGGGTGCAATATTTATGCAAAGAAGAAAACAAAACTAATCAATACAAAAAAGCAGCACCAGAGATATTTTAAGAGAAATACAGGCCAAGGCAATCAGATATGGAAGATTTTACAATACAAAAATTAAGAAAACAATGGAGGAAAGTAGAAAAGAGGATTGGTAATAGAGAGGCTAAAGAAATAGAAACTGAAGTTATGTTTTGATTTAGTGTAGAACATTTAACTTTGATAATATCAAAAAATGATAGTATAATGAATCCCTAGATTAGGAGAAAACAATGAGGTGGGAAGCATCTGATCAGTTGCCATATGGAAATACTTTGGAGCCTTCAGTAGAAAACCAGTACAAAAGTTTGGTTGGAGTTGCACAGCAATAGAAGGAACAGATAACTGTGGCAAAGCAAACACAGTCGATATTGTGGAGTGACAGGCAAGTGAGTTCCCATATGAAAGAGCAACAGGTTACTCAGGGCGAAGCTGAAGAGAATACATCACAGGAAGATTTTTTGGAACTTTCTGCAGTATGTCCACAGGAAACAGAGAACAAAGAATGAACCCTTAGTTTAAGAGAAAATGATCTAAAGGAGGAATTGCTTGATTTAATAAAGATGGATAGACATATTAAGATCAGTGAAAGAAACAGACTACAGAAAGTAAATAAAACCCAAAATGTTAGATGTCTGGTAAAACAGATGAACACAGTAATTAAGACTATTAAGAGAAATTCTTGTGATATAAAATAAGTAACTAGGATATATTACCATGCAGCTAAATTAATATTAGATAAGATGTGGGATTCAATAAACTCTATGTATGTTCTGCACAGAACCTACATGGAGTGTATTCGCATATGCGATATTGTGCATTGTGGGGCATCATGCAATCTTGCTCCATGAATATTAATCATGTGTGTCGTGGATAGGGCAGGTTTTTTGACTCACCCCAGTGCTACTGACTGCAAAACCTGTATAGTGAGTGTGGATCATTCCAGGAAAAAGGGAAAGCATGCATTTTCTGAAAGATGAAGTATGGAACAAAAATATATCTGTCATGATATATTGACTGCAATATTCAGTGATTTCACAATAAACCACCCATTTTACAAGGTACAGGCCAAATATATGATGCAAATATCTGGACATTCTGCAAAACTGTAGACAGTCTGCCTTTTGTGTTTTAATGAATTTGTTTTATTCCTTTTTTTATTTTTATTATTTTTTTATTGCCAGTGTTTGCGCGATATGCCCCTTGGCATAAACAAGTTTTGTTCTGCTCAGCTGTTTTGTGTGAAATGCAACAGCACATAAACTGGAGAAATGGATCACCCAGGTTGTAGACAAGACCCATTCAGACACATCTATATACTGCATGAATTCAATTAATAATATTGTGCATCGCACGACCACAGTAAGCGGTGTTCCACTACATTAACAGCAAGAAATTTACAATAAGTACTAAGATAGCAGATATCCATCTCACTAATCCTGTGGCAGCAGGTGTTAAGTGTACGGGTGGAGTGCAGATGGTACATGGTTCTAATACACATTGTGCAAGTTTTGTTTTACTGTTGTGAGATTGCATATTATAGCAATAAAGTGCAAGATAGACAATTGATTTTCAATCTTCTTCTTGTAATAACTGCAGGTATAGGAGAACTCTATATATGATAAAATTGACTAGCTGATTTACACAAGTGCCTGTATACCTAATCAGCTAGAAATTGCATTGTTCACCACTGTTGTGCATTGCTTACTATCAGGCAAACATGGTGCCCAGCAGTGTGCACCCTCATCTACTGTGTTTGAGCGATGGTAAATGATGAGCAACATTTTCAAATGATGCAAATGCAAAACAAGAGCACTCTCAGTAGGCATGAGACATGGAATAGGTGGGAAACAGCAACATATCATCAGCAACTGGAGGAAAATGCTCACTAGACATTGAGCATGAACTATGGCAGGCATGTTTGAAGTTGCTGGAGATGGTGTGCACTTTCGGATGCAGCATTGAAGTTCTAGGAGTCCAAGATTTTTGTTGGACTCCTAGTTAGACAGCATGGGCCCAGGTTGCTGCAGTGGGACTATTCCAGCTCAAAATATAAATCTGAAGCCTAGAATAGTGTTGCCAGGGCCTTAATCAGCATGTCAGGTGTCCCTCGCACAAGGGAACAATGCAGACATCATTTTGATGACTTCTGGAGGAGGAAGCGGGATACCCTCGAGCTTCAAATCAGGCAAAGTCAGGCAGAGTACACTGCACAGATGTGTACGTATCAATTTTAGTGAGTAATTGTAAGAGTTAAAAGCTGAATATAGTCAAGACTGGTATTCATAATGGTGCTCTTTTCTGTTTTTTTTTCCACAGCTGCTGAGGACGGTCTCAAATGATCGATCCCATGCCGCTCATCTAGTAAGGATGCGAGAAGCATGCGGCATGTATGCATCAGAACAGTACTGTCTAAATCATATTTCATTATTATTATTACTACTAATAATAATAATAGTAATAATAATTTGCAAAGTAATTCTGTGGCATTAAAAATTAAGGATCACTTAGTTGCTATTTAATAGAGTTGTATCAAATTGAGCATGCATATCCCAGCTGTAAAAGGAACTATGCATACCATAGTCTATAGTACGATGCAATGGTGCCATATTCTCAAGTAACAGTAGGTATGCATCTCTAAACTGTAAAATAAAAAGTATGCATGCTGTAGTCTGGTATACCTAACCAGCTAGAAATTGCATTGTTCACCACTGTTGTGCATTGCTTATTATCAGGCAAACATGGTGCCCAGCAGTGTGCACCCTCATCCACTGTGTTATTTGAGAATATGGCAACATTGCTTTGTGCTACAGACATGCATGCATAGTTTCTTTTACAATATTTTTAGAGTAGGTATCAGCTGTGAGTTCAAAACCCATACTTCCCTAATATATAGTATAGTTAGATGGTAACCATTATTGGAACGTAACTTCATACCTCTGTACTAGTGGCACAAATTATTTTCTGCAATCTGTATTCAGTATAATTGGAACATGCATATGTATCAAATTGAGTACTCATATCCCAATTGTAAAAGAAACTATGCATGCCTTTGTCTGTAGCACAAAGCAATGTTGCCATATTCTCAAATAACAGTTGCATGCATCTCTAAACTGTAAAAGGAAAAGTATGCATGCAGTAGTCTGTAGGACAAAAGAACAGTGCAGTATTTTAGCGTAGTCATCGGTTGTGGGTTCAAAAACCGCATTTCCCAAGTATACAATACTGTTATGTTTTCATCATTATTGGAATGTAACTTCATACATCTATACCAGTGGCACAAATGACTTTCTGTAATCTGTCATCACTATAATCGGAACATGCATATGTGCAATATATGCACATATCAAGGATTGGTGGCTACAGTCTGTACTATAGTGTGTCTCTGTTATAAACTAGGTAGACTTATAAGTAAGGAAGAAATGTGTTAGAAGAGTTGTACTGTTAAAAGTAAATGTAACAGATAGAGTAAAATAATTATATAAATGCTTTGTATCTCACATATGATACTAGTAATGTTCTCCATTTTTTTTGCTGTCACCCAACCTTTTTCTCTCCTCGGTTTTTGTTTATTATTTTCTTTTTTGGGGGGGTATTATTTTCTTGTGTGTGTGTGTGTGTGTGTGTGTGTGTGTGTGTGTGTGTGTGTTTACTTGTTTATTTTTTGTTTTTCCCACAGTACAGTGGGGTAGGATTGTCCCATGGGATCCATTTGCCCCACTCCACTGGCTACAGCACTGCTGTTCAGCAGGTCTGGTGTAGTACCTTGTAGCACCCTCCCCTGCTGCCCCTGCACTACCTGGCTCCTCAGATAGTGCCTACCCACAGGACAGGCCTCTCTCTGGCTTCAGTTGCAGAGGGGGTGAGTTTATCACCTGTGACAAACTGCCAGGAATGGTACTTAGGGTTGGACATCACACTGTTGGCACATGCCTACACTGGATGAAGAGCCTGCTCTCCATTCTAGTGCAGAGCACCCAGAGGAGGCACAGATGTCAGGCACTGCAGCCAGTGGTGCAGTGAGGTGACAGTGATGACAGTCCACTGGCTGATGACTAGATTCTCACTGTCAACCACCTCAATATGCATGGGACTGAGATTTACCATCCCTCTCCCCATCTATGCTGTTCACCGTCCATGTCTCTTGTCTTGTTTGTCTTGTCTGTCCACAATTGCTTCCTGACCTGCCCAACTTACCTCACCCAAACATTCCTACAGCCCTTCCCCAACATTCCTCTCTCTCTTTCTGAAAAAAAAAAAATAGGCACTTGTCCCACAAAAAAAAAAAAAAAAGAATTGCTCTATGCATAACTCTCTATTTTGCATGCGTGTGTTCATGACACACGTTTTTTCAAAACAATTCTCTATACAACAGATTGTGTTATACTCACCCATCTCTCTGGGGGGGGGGGGTGACAGTCCAAATACAGCCAAATTTGTATGTTTTTTCTGGAAGAAATGGATAGCTATGGTTCTTTCCTACATCCTACCCACATATTTCTGCCTTGTTTTCAATTTGTGCAATCCCCTGTTTATGCCCCAGTTCACCACTTTTCTGTCTTTCCCATGCATAGGTACATAGGTAGGCTATCTGCCCAAAGATATTTATAAGCCTAGCCAGAATGTGTTGGCTTTCGCCGCCACCTTAGATTAGTTTCCGTTTTGCCATTATTGAACATTTGCAAAGTTTTACATTTAGTGGAAATTGGAAAATGCAGTTATCTGCGTTAGAGAGTAAATGGCAGATAATATTAGATGCTACGAGGGCTCCTGGACTTAATGATTCAATAAGTATAAAACCATTTTTGGTATTAGCTCAATAAAGTTGTAAGTGTAATTAACTTACCACTGAATGTACACATCATTATAGTATACAAGTGTGGACCTTTATGTATTTACATATATTTATATTAAAATAGTAGTATATGTACAGATGATGTATTGACAAGATGATTTTTAAATATATATATTTTTTATATATATATATATTATTTTTTTATATATTTTTTATATGTATCTAAAATTAAGTATATTTAAATAAGATTTTTTGTGATGTTTTTATAATTATATTATATGTATTGTATACTAGTGAGCTATTTTAAGTAGTACACCTTTAAATGTTTTGGCGCCTTTTTTAATTAATAAGGGTATATAAACTTGTTAGGTATGGATATGTATGGTTCTGATGAAGACTAGTATTTCTAGTTGAAAGCGCTAAACCAGGTTGCAATAAACTGTTTTTCCTGTGTATGAGGTTTGCTGGATTTCCGTGTTCCTATTTTCTTATCAGTTGACCTTAGATTAGTTCCCTGTGCCTCTGTCCAGCAGAGCCACTGAAGTGATCCGTGGGGTAAACTTTCTGTTTCCCATTCACTCGTCAAGGTTTCTCTTGAAGAGGGTTAGCGAGGTGCTCTGCCTAATGTAGATTGGAATCTTGTTCCAGAGCATGGGAAGTCTCTGGGATGGGAATCTATCCCTCCAGCACATCCTATTTATTGTTGTGGTGAGGCTGATATCCCCGTAGCGTGTGGCTCGAGGGGATATGGTTGTCTTTAGATGGAGCATGTCCATCAATTCTGGATTGGACATGGCCTTGTATGTTAGGCAGAGATCACCTCGGAGTAGGCGGTATGCAACCGTGTATAGCTGGAGTTTCTTCAGTCGAGCTGCATAGGGCATCTGCTTGAGGCCAGTGATCCCCTTGGTGAGGTACTTCTGTGGTCTTTCCAGTTGTTGTAGGTGTCTTGTAAGGTACATCCCAAATGGGGCATTGTACTCCATGATGGGTCTGACGAGTGATGTGTAGAGGAGCCCAATGACCTCTTTCGATCTGGATGCAAACTCTTTTGTGATTAGGTGGGCCACATAGAAGGATTTTCTAACCACTTTGGCAATGTGATTATCAAAGGAGAGGTTACTATATACTTGAGTCCCCAAATCCCTTATTACATCTTCCATATTTAGGGGGCTACCACCTATGTGATAGTGTGTGGGTACTTTGTTTTTTTCCAAAGGGGATGACTATGCACTTTTTGGTACTTAGCTTGAGGCCATGGGTTTGACATCAGGTATCTGTCTCAGTGAGACCCTTTTGGAGGTTGTCTGTGTCAGCCTGAGAGTCAGTTATAGCCTGTAGTTTGCAGTCATTTGCAAACTTGGTCAGCCAAAGTCCGCCTGTACTTGCCTGTACCTTTGAGAAGTATATGCCGAACAGGAGGGGTCCTAGGACTGAGCCCTGGGGAACGCTACTTGTAACTGGTTTAGAGTCAGACCTAGCTCCCACAACTCTTACCACGTGGGTTCTGTCTGTGAGCCAGTTGGCAACCCATCTCATGACGTAGGGGTTTATGTTTAGGCTAGTGAGCTTGTCTATAATACCTGAGTGGGGAATGGTGTAGAAAGCCTTTGCAAGGTCTATGTAGGCTGTGTGGACCACCTTTCCCTCATCTATAGCCTTTCTAACTGTCTCAAAGAAATCCACCAGGTTTAGGAAGCATGATCTGCCCTTAACAAAGCTGAACTGGGTAGGGTCCAGTGTTTGAGGTGCCCAATGTCTCTGTTAATGAGATCCATAATGATGCACTCCATAGCTTTGTAGATCAAGCTAGTCAGGCTTATACGATGATAGTTCCCGGGATCCGTTGTGGCTCCACCTTTGTGGAGCAGAATAACCATTGCTGTGTGCCACTCTGTGGGCACATAGCCTGTGGGGAGGCTGAGTTTAAACAGTGTGTTTAGGTGATGGGTTAGTTCATCTTTGAGCTCATGTAGGACGCAGCCTGGGACACTGTCTGGTCCCAATGATGCTGTGTTTTTGGCTTTGGAGAGAGTTGTTTTAACCTGAGTGTCTGTGATTTTAGGGGCACTACATTCTTCTGGTATAGTTATGGGCCCTCTTGGGGGTGAGGGGGGGGGTGAAGTTTGCACTTTTCTTTAAAACATTATTGAGCGATGGTGTGTGGTACACACCAATGTACTGCAGTGGTAAAAGGACGCAATATAAGCAGATATATTTAAAGTATCATACACACTTTTAAAACTATTACTTCTACCCCTATTCAAATCCAGTGTCATCAGTCTCCAACAACAATGCATTAACACCTGCAACCACAAAGTCAGTTACCTAGCAGATGTATTTAATGCATTCGATAGCAAATGACACCATTTGGGAAAGATTTTGCTTTGTACTTCCCTGTGCTTGCTCCCCATATCAAGAATGTTGTATCTTCTTCATTACATTTTTTATGAAGCAGCAGCATTGCTCAATCCCCTGTAATGTTTTATAAAGCATCCGTGTGCAATAATTATTTAGTCTTGCATAGCAGTAGTACACAATGTTGCACAATGCTGTGCATTATGTGGCATTGATAAGCAATGCTACTAACAAAATACTTTAATGTATTACCTATAGCTAAAACATGTGCCCCAAAAAGGTACTTATCAATGCATTATGTGCATTAATTCCTGCAGCCAGAGATTCAGTTAACTAGCAGGTGTATTCAAGTGAGACCTGTTAATGTAGTGATACATGTATTTATTTATTTATTTTATTTTACATTTGTTGACCGGGCTAGTCTAACTGGATATATGTCCATTTTCAGTAGAGGTCTGGGGAGAAAAGCTCCAAACATGAATAGCTACAATGTTAAACATATATAGAAAGGCATGTAAAATATGTATGTTTTTGATTAGATGGTACTTGGTTCGAATCCAGGTGTATGTTAATAGTATCAAATAATTTTCACTTGTAAATCCAAATTCTGAAGTGTGATAGTTGATATGCAATGTCTAGAATATGGCTAGATGGTACTGGTTTCCAATAGAACTATAAAATACTTAGAACTCTTTTTGCCATAACTGCACATTGATGCATGATGCGCACCATTGTGCAATATTTCTTTAAAGAAAAGAAATGGGGTAGACAGGAAAGTCATGAAATGAGGATCAGGCTACCAGGTACTTCACTAGACATGCTGGGCAGTGGTGTTATGCATGATGGAATGGGGGCAGCTGGATTCTGTGGGACAGTCCTTCCCCACTGTGCTGTGGGGAAAATGGAAAAAAAAAATTAACCCCCACCAAAAAAGGGGACAAAATTAGAAAGAATAAAAGGAAAAAAAGAGAGAAAAAGGTTGGGGTGAGAGGAAAAAAAATGAGTCCATTAGTAAGTTCATATGTGATATACAAAGCGTTGCTACAATTGCTTTACTTTATTCTGTTACCTTTACTTTCAACACTACAAATGCTAACAAATACCTTTGTTTACTGTTCAGACTACTCAGCTTCTAACAAATGCACAATATACTACAGATTGCAGTAATCAATCATTGATGTGTGCATACATTGAACATATGAGTGGTCCAATATACTGATTACAATTTACAGCAAGCCAGTGGTGACACTGCTTTACAGCTCTGATGTTACATTGCAATATTGATGAAACCTTAACATATTTAATATATTATATATATTTAATATATTTGGAAGTGTGGATTTTGAAGGCACAACCTATAACTACTTTGTAAACATTAACTGTTGTTTTACCCTCCAGTGTAATGCATGCATACTTTTCTATTAGCGTTAAGAAATGAATGCCCAGTTTGATACAACTGTATAAGTAACAATCAAATGTGTTGTAAATTTTAATTTTAAAATGACTCCTCTGTTGGGATGCCTACATACCACATGCGTCTTGCATATGTGCCAATCTAGCAGCATGGGTTCGAACATTCAGTGCCTGGTTTGTAATGGCTGTAGAAAAAAACAAAACACAACAGAATACCATTAAGTATGCCAATCCTGACTACATCCAGCTTTTAACTCTGACAACTAGTCTCTGTAAGTGATACTTACACGTGCCCCCAGTCCTACATTCCTCAATCCAACAGTTCATCTTGAGGTCTCTGTAGTAGTTCCTACATTGTTTCCCAGTGCAGGGGATACTGGTAGCACTGGTCAGAACCCAGGCCAGACTATTCCATGCCTCTGCCTTACTGCCCGAGCCACAATAGTCTCTCTGCAACATCCAAGGCCTATGTTCATTGACTAGGAGTCCAACAAACACTGTGGACTCCTGGGCACCTTGTCTTTGAGCAGGGAATCTCAAAACTTCTCTAGGAATGCCAGCCATGCCTATCACAGATCAGGACCAATGTAGAATAATATTTTCCTGCCAATTGCAGGTATTGCACTTACTGGGAGTGTGCACTTTCTGGATTTGCAACATTTGAAAGTGTTGCACATTGCTTACCATCACCCAGACACATTACACAATGGTGCACACTGCCGGGGAATGTGTTTGCATTATGGCCAATACTATCAACTGAGTGCACCTGGTGTATGTGTGATGCGTGTGGCTCTCTGGGTCCTGTCTGCTATGTTGGTGGCCCATCCATGTGGTCTATGCACTGCCAGGCTGCATGCAAATGAAATGCACATAACCAAAGCTGTTTGTGCTAAGTGGCACATCGCACAAACGGTCACCCAAAAAAGCAGAAACAAAATTATAAAAAATGGAGAACTAGTTGAAATGTGGAAAATCAATTTATACATACACAGTAGAAACTGTTAGTACAAATGAGATATGACTAGATAGGTCTGGATCCTGACTGTCACTGGAATGCACTGTCACAAAACAGGAAGGGGACTTATCCATCTTTGCCCACAGAAAAACTATTGCAGCAAATACATGACGTAATTCCTCACATGACCATGTTCAACTGAATGTACACTGATGTCAAGGCATGACCGGATATTTGTCAATGTATTCTATGTAATATAGTTGTATGTGATGCACTTACTAGTCACACAACCTGCTATGATTATTCCTTGCAAATATAGCTGTGTCCTATCTTTCTGTGTTTCTTGGTTATTCATTAGTTATCTGACCAGTACTCAGAGACATGCAGTGTGCAGGCCATCTATATCATTTACTTTAAAATGTGTGAGTATATTCACTGGGGACAACATGATATGCTGTTGCCATCAAATTAATGGAAGGTTAAATGCCACAAACAAGCATAAACTTTTGTTTAGGGGTGGGGAGCAAAGGTGGGTTCCTGTCATGGAACATTAAAACGTTTAATATTTTTTTCAAGGGGGGTTGACCCAGGCTGATCTACTGTTATGGCATAAAAAGGCTATGTTCTTCTTGTTATTTCATTTGTTTTTCATCCTGCCAGTTTGATCTTGTGAGGGTGGTGAAGCCAGAAACTGATATGTGTCTCATTATTTTTAAAGTTGTCTGTTATAATTTCCCATTTCAAATGTATGCTGCTAAACTGAGGGCATGCAGTGATCATCATTATTTTGGGGAGGTACCAATGTGTGAATCTTTGATGTCTGAAGCCTACTACTTGCTAACAGACAAATGCAAGTCAATTAAGTCTCTGCTGTCTCATGTGACATTAATTTCTGTACAAATCTCCCACTTTGTAGTTGCTTACTGTACCAGGTGATGAAATATAAGGACAAGTCATAATAATATACCTTGTAAATGCAGCAGTTGACACAGTGTTAGTTCAGGGATGACTGATGCAAGCAGTACACAGCCAATACATGGGGAGGTAAAGGCTGTGACTCTGAGTTGAAGATGTCAGAGGATGCAGAGTTCCTGTACTGTGTCCTTGTCCAACCTATAGCACTCTACAATGTCCATGTCATGTATGTTGCAATAAGTTAAATGTGGCCTGAAAACTCTTCTCTGTCTCGACCTAGGCTTATTGGCAGTAGTAGCAGCAGCAGCATTGCCTGCAGCCTGTAGCATATACCACTAGAGTTAAGTAGCAGCAGCTCCTAAAATTCTGTCTGTGTAGACTTTCTGTGTTCATAGATTCACAGGTTTATAGGTGTGTACTAGGCTAATGACCCTGGAGCCTTTACAAGCCTAGCCCCCAAATAATTGCCCAGGTACCATGCCACCCAATGTTAGTTCACAGTGCCCATATCCAGTAGGGCAACTGGAATGATCCCTGGAGTGAACTTTCTGTTACCCATCCACTCGTCAAGATTTCTCTTGAAGAGGCCAACACAGTGCTCTGCTTGACATGAATGGGAAGCTTATTCCAGAGTATGGGCAGTCTTTGGGAGATGAACCTGTCCCTCCAGCATCTTCTGTTAATTGTAGTAACGAGGTTGTGATCTCTGGACTGTGTGGTGTGGGGGGGATTGGGATTTCTTTAGGTGTAGCATTTCAAGTAGGGCTGGGTCGGACATGGCTTTGTAAGTCAAGTAGAGATCACCTCTAAGTAGATGATAAGAGACTGAGAACAGCTGAAGTTTCTTGAGTCTGTCCATGTAGGACATGTGTTTAAGGCCTAGTATCCTTTTTGTGAGGTACTTTTGTGGCCTCTCCAGCTGTTGTAGGTGTCTGGTCAGTTACATGCCAAATGGAGAGTTATATTCGATGATTGGTCTAATCAGGGATGAGTAGGGAGGGATGATGACCTCTTTCTTCCTGGATGTGAAACCTTTGGTTACAAGATGTGCCACATAGAAGGACTTTCTGACCACAGTGGCAATGTGGTGGTCGAAGGTGAGATGGCTGTCTACCTGGGTGCCCAGATCTCTTATGGCCCCTTCAGTGTTCAGTGGGCTCCCATGAATGTGGAAAGTCATGGGAACTGAGGTTTTTCTAAAGAAGATGATAACGCATTTTTTGGCATTAAGATTCAGGCCATGGTTCTGACACCAGTCATTGGTCTGAGAGAGGCCCTTTTGTAGGATATCTGCATCATTTGGGGAGTTGATAATGACTCTTAGCTTGCAGTCATCAGCGAACTTGGTCAGCCAGAGTCCTTCTGTGTTGGCCTGGACTTCTGAGAAGTAGATCCCAAACAGGAGCGGGCCCAGGACCAAGCCCTGTGGGACTCCACTTATGACGGATCGATATTCTGACTTGGAATCCACAACTTTCACTCTGTGGGTCCTTTCTGTGTGCCAATATGCAACCCACATAGTGATGTAAGGATTGATGGCTAGTTTGGTGAGTTTATCAATGATACCTGAGTGGGGAATGGCATAAAAGGCCTTGGCCAGGTCGAGGTAGGCTGTATGCACTGCTTTACCCTCATCCACAGCCTTGGTGACTGCCTCAAAAAGTCAACCAGGTTCAGCAGGCAGGATCTCCCCTTGACAAAGCCAAACTGTGTGGGGTCAAGAGTTTGGAGATTGCCTATATCTTTGTTAAGCAGGTCCATGATGATACACTCCTAATGCTCTAAGGCTAATAGGGTGATAGTTCCCAGTATCTGTAGTTGTTCCCCCTTTATGGAGCAGGATGACTGTAGCAGTGCACCATTCATTAGGGGCATAGCCTGAGGTAAGGCTGATTGAACAGGGCATACAGATGTGGTACCTGTTCATTTTGTAGCTCATGTAGGATGCAGCCAGGGATATTATTAGGTTCCATGGATGATGTATTATTGGCTTTGGACAATGCAGCTTTTAGCTGTGCTGCAGAAATGTTGGGTACCAGGCTTTCTTCTGGTATTGCGATAGGGCCCTTGGGGGGGAGAGGGTTAAAGTTGGCACTGAATCTGTTGGCCAGTATGTTGGCTGTATCTGTTGTCTCAGTATAGGAGGTGCCATTCAGAGCAAATGTGGGTATTGCCTTTGAGGTTTTTGACATAGCTATATAAGGCTTTGTGGTTGTTTTTGGTGTCAGCCGCAATTCTGCCTTCATAGCTGGCTTTAGAGGATTTGATAAGGGATCTCAGCTTTTTGTTGAGACTGATAAGGGAGATTTACCAGTCTTGTGACTTCATTTATTTCTGCAACAGTTTCTTCCTTCTGTTGTAGAGTTTACTAATGCCTGGGGACCACCAGATTGGCTTCCTTTTTTTGGAGGAGAGTGTCTTAGTTCTATTTGGTATGGCAAGGTCCATGCATTTATGTACATGCTCGTACAGTGCATTGGTGTATGATTCAGCAGTCATGCAGCTATTTTCCATTGGCATGGGTGCTGAGAGGTTAGCCACCTTTGTTTTCAGGAGCCCAAAGTCAGCTTTAGAGAAGTTTTTCAGGGTGGTCACCTTTGTGGCAATGTAGGTGAGATGGAGATTTTCATGGTGATCAGTTTGTGGTCAGATTTAACCAGGGAGGAATTGACTATAGGTGTGGAGCAAAAGTCTTCCATGTTGGTGATAACCAGGTCAAGGATATTGCTTCTTCTAGTAGGGGTCAGGATGAGCTGATCCAGGGCATTGGAATTGATAAATTCCAGAAAGTATTGGGCCTATACACTGGTACTTGAATAGTTTTCCCAGTTGATAGAAGGGTAGATTAAGTCACCCAGTATGAGAAGTTGGAGTGAGAGTCTGGGGACATGTTTAGGGTTCTGTAGTAGCCTATGACTTGTATCTCCATCTTACCCAGTGTTAGTTGTACCTGAATTATCTTGAATGCATTATGGTCGGCTACCAGTCTGTGTGTAATCTTTAAGAATATGGAGACACCACTGCTTTGGAGCTTCTGGCCGTATTCTGGGGCCAAAAGGTACAGAATGAGTTGTAACCTGGGAGCACGGGGTGCTTTTGCCTCTTTAAACCAGGTCTCCATTACAGCACAGATGTCAACATTCTTCATTTTGAGGAGCGCTTCAAGCGAGTGCATCTTGAGATTTAGACTTCTGGCATTGAACAGCATGACCTTCAGATCGCATTTGTTTGTAGCTGTTATGGTGGAATTTTGGTCTTTGGAACACTGCTTAAAAGAGGCACTATAGGGGTGGCAAGAGCCTTAGCCAGTACCTGGAATCCCAGGGATGACAGATGCAGGCTGTCTCTGGCAAAGGATTGAGGTTTGTCAATCATGTCATCCCAGCCAGACAGATACTGGATCCTCTTAGAATGACACCAGAAACTTAGCCAATTGTTGAAGTCAATCATTTTCTGCTCATACTGTGGTATCATTCTGGATGACAGTAGAATACTGCTCAGGGCTGGGGTCATACCTGCTTGGGCCACATAATCCGAGGGTTCCATCACATCTTTTTTCATGTAGTCCAGGGAGGTACATCTCAGGTCATTCACACCCACATGGACAATGACTGCATCATATTTGTACTTGTTGTGGGGTGATCTGAGTGCATGCGTTATGTGGCGGATCCTGGCACCTGATAGACAACTGACTGTCACCTTCTCCTTGTTCAACCTAGTGAGTGGGACCTCAGTGTGCCTCACAATTGAGTCTCCTATGATTAGTATATTGAGCAAAGTGTTTTCCCTTAAGGATTTGGGTTGAGGGCCACACTGTGGTGGTGAGCTATGTGTTCTGGGGTTGATGTTGTGTTGTGGTGGTGAAGTGCATTTCTGTCTTGGGGGTCTCTGTTGTTTGAGTAAATTTTTATTGAGATCCTCTGTGAAGATGGGTGTATGGTTTGTGTTTCTATGTGTGGGTTGTGTTGATTGGTGCTTTGGAGGGCTGTGTGTTCTATGTAGTGAGTTTCAGGTGTTGACCTCCTCCTCATTACCAGCTAGTCCGGTCTTGGTTGGAGCATGCACTGCTTCCAGTTTGGTAATATAAGTGCATGCCTCACAGGTATGAGTATTGGGAGGTAAGAGGATAGGGTTGTCTGAGTACATTAGACAGTTGACACACGGTCTCAGAATGCCCAAGTGCACCAGGTTAGCAAGAGAAAACACTGGAAATTGCCCTACTATCATACCAGGAGGGGTAATCATAACTAATAAGCACTGGTGCTGTTACTGCATAGGAACAGCTAGTGCTAATAGCATCTAAGTGTGCTACAATAAATGCTACAAATGCCTGTTAAAGTGCCAATTAGCTAAATGAAGTGCAAGAAGTAAAATAACAAGCATATTCTAAGGGGAACATTGAAAAGCAAACTTTCTGGCACTGGTAATAATTTACCTCGGCTGAGCACCGCTGCACAGTGGGGAAACACGGGATTTAAACCAGAAAGTTGAAAGGGATGGAAAAAATGCCCAAACGGTCAATAAACTAGAATTTCTGGACCAGAACCCACTCCTCGTTTGGTAGATAGGCTACCTAGTGCTTACCACTCCCACTGATAAACTAAAAGGCTTCCCTCCAACACAGAAAAATCTAGGGGGCTCAGAAACTTACAAAACAGTCCTAGATACAGCAAATCTGTATCTTGACTAGACTAGTTACAGGAAAGGCAGGAAACAAGCTTAGAACATTTTTTTTGCAGAAAAGCATTTAGAACAGTAGCAAAAACACTTTAAATGCAGTACAAGCTAGCACCCTTGAGTGTGTAGCAATAGTAAGGCAAATACAGTTTTAAAAAATGCAGATAAATTAAAAAACAACAGAAAACAAGTGCAGAGAGCAGTAAATTATGAAAAAATCAAAATGGAGGAACTTAGAATATCTCTTTTCTCATTTCTGTTGCTCTTGAAGTCTGCAGGATAACAAAACTGGATCTGTGGAGGTTAAAGAAGCACAAACCCATGTAAAAACAGGCTTTTAAACCAGAAAGTTGAAAGAGAGGGAAAAACTGCCCAAACGACAAATAAACAACAAATTCTGGGGCAGAAACCACTCCTTTTCTGGTAGATAGGCTACCTAGTACTTACCACTCTCTATAAGCTAGAAGGCTTCCTTCCAACACAGAAAGGTCTGGGAGAGCTCAGAAACTTTCAAAACAGTCCTAGTCTGCAGGATGCCAAAACTGGATCTGTGGAGCTTAAACAAGTGTAAAGCCATGTAAACATGGGCTTTTAAACCAGAACATTATAAGATATGGAAAAACTGCCCAAATGGCTATAAAAATAATGTCTGGGCCAGAATCCACTCCTCTTTGGGTTGATAGGCTACCTAGTGCTTACCACTCCCACTGATAAGCTAGAGGGCTTGCCTCCAACACAAAAAGGTCTGGGGGGCTCAGAAACTTACAAAACAGTCCTGGATACAGCAAGTCTGTATCTGGACTAGACTAGTTACAAGAAAGGTGGGAAACAAGCTTGCAACTTTTTTTTTTTTCAGAAAGGCAGTTAAAACAGTAACAAAAACACTTTAAATGAGTACAAGCAAGGACACTTGAGTGTGTAGTAATATTAAAGCAAATACAATAAATGCAGATATATTAAAAACGATAAAAAAAAAAAAAAAAACAAGTGCAGAGAGCAGTCTTCTTCTTCTTTAGGCTTTTCCCAGTTAGGGGTCGCCACAGTGGATCACCTGTCTGCTCTTGATTGGCAGTGGAGTTGTACAGTGTTGAGTTGCCAGCCCGGCACCCAACCTTCCACAGAAGGCACACACATGCACACACTCACACCTAGGACCAATTTAGAGTATCCAGTCCATCTACAGCATATCTTTAGGATGTGGGAGGAACCCAGAGCACCCAGAGGAAACCCATGCAACCACAGGGAGGACATGCAGACTCCGCACAAAAGGCATCCCAGCCAATGATCGAACCGGGGAACCTCTTGCTGTGAAGCAGCAATGCTAATTGCTGCACCACCGTGGCTGCCCTTGCAGAGAGCAGCAAATTATGAAAAAAATCAAAATGGAGGCACTTAAAATATCTCTTTCTCCTTCCTGTTGCTCTTGTAGTCTGCAGGATGACAAAACTGGATCTGCAGAGCTTAAACAAGTGCAAACCCACACAAACATGGACTTTTAAACCAGAAAGTTGAAACGGATGGAAAAACTGCCCAACTGGCCAATAAACTACAATTTCTGGGCAGAAACCACTCCTCTTGTGGTAAATAGACTACCTAGAGCTTACCACTCCCACTGATAAGCTAGAAGGCTTGCCTCCAACACAAAAAGGTCTGGAAAGCTCAGAAACTTACAACTGGACTAGGCTAGTTACAGGAAAGGGTGAGTGTGTAGCAATATTAAGGCAAAAACAGTTTAAATCAATGCAGATAAATTAAAAATGCCAATAAACAAGTGCAGGGAGCAGTAAGTTTTGAAAAAATCAAAATGTAGGTACTAAGTGCTGAATAAAAGCACTTGAACACTTAAGAGCACACAGAACAGCAAACTGTACTGTGTGTCTGTACTCCACTACTTTTGAAATGTACAGGAAAAACAGCATGGAGTCTAAATGGCTGCTTTATAACTTTGTGAATAGCTCCACCAGATTAGTAGATAAGCATTAAATTCAGCTGCTCATGCTGTAATTAGCATCTCTGAAACACAGCCTAAACAAATGCAGTCCATTAACAATCTACTCCATTATAAAAAGACAAATGTGTAGCTAGCCAAACTGATGTTGGGATACTTACTTTATGTTCAGCAAAGCAAACTATTTTCCAAGCTATCCTTACAGAGGAGTATTGAAACTCCAGCAGGTATGCTGTCATTTTTTTATGTACATAATGCTTATACTGACATATATATTAATGAATAATGTGAAACAAAGCCTTTTACTCTACTACCTGTATGCATTAGTCAGAAGTGTATTGATGGCCATGTTTGTCAAGCCATTTCAGTGACACAAATGATTGAATAAGATACAAATGATTGACAATACCCAAAAGTAGTAAGCTGTGTGATACATACATACAAATATTTTAGGGACATGTCCTTGGAATCCATGTTTAGCATTTCCAATGTGTTTTATTAGCAAAATGGTTCATGTGCCTGTTCTTTAGTGGGTGAGGGAAGCCAAGAGAAGTTACTGTTAAGTCACAAACTAGAATGGACTGTTCTATTGGGGGGGTGGCACAGATGAGTTACTACTATGGCACATACAAGGATATGTTACCCTTGCTAATGTCATTTTTGCATTCTACATGTTGTTAGTATTTCACATATATCATATGTGTTATGTTTTTCTAGTGGGTACTAATGACTGCCTACCTTAACCATTGTATCTGGTAACAGTTACCTTGCAGTTATGGAATAGTTATGTGTATTATCATTCTGTTGTGTTTTAGGACTGAAAATGTCATTGAAGCACAGATTCCCCTTCAGTGAGGTAGAAAACACCATAATAGTAGATGAGCTACTTCAATGTGGCACTTTTTCTTCTCAGAAGGGTTCATCCCAGTATGCCAGAGAAGCTTAGAATATGGCAGCAAATCATTCATAACATAAATGCCATTGGCGGCCATGGCTGTACTTATGAGCAGGTGCAATACAGGGCCACTGAGATACTCACATCTGTACGGAGGTGCACAGTTGTCATTGTCCAAGACCAGAGGGTAACCAAGGGTGGACCTGCTGCAGATCCACCTCTCACACCAATGAGGGATTCCTGGTGAATCTTCTGACACAGGGCAACTCATAGTAGAGTGGGTCTCAATGTGTCCTTGATGTTAGTGCAACTCCTTCTCAATCCCAGGAAGAGCTTCCAAGTAGGCTTTGTTATATGACCAGTTCAGTACTGTTGTATAGTAAAACAATTAAAATAAAAGTCACTTCTGTGTCACTTGCAATTTTTTTTTTTTTGGGGGGGGGGTTGAATATTAGTACAGTGACAAGCTCAGTTTCGAGTTGTCAGGCATGTACTTGCTAAAATAAAACGTCATGCTGATTGAGAGGAGTACATGTAGTACCACCTGTCTTACTGTTAAATGTGATGATGTTGGCCTTACCTCTTGCTTACTTTCTTTCAGGACCATCAGGACTCCAGCACCATAGGCCTCCTGCTGGTGGTAAGACAAATCAAGTTATATTAGTACTGCAGATCGATTTCTAGTACTCTAATGTGTCATTTTAGGCCTGTTGTGTATATTGCTGTACTGTCTGTAATAGTGGTAACACTGTTAGTTGTTTAGCATATATTGTACCATAGAAATGCAGCTATTAATGTATGCCTGTGTTTCTCCATTTTTATCACAGGTGATCATGACAGTAGGAGTGTGGGCCATGTGCCACCTGATGTCAGTGTCTTATCAGACACTGATGATGATGGTGGTGGAACTGAGGCACAGTCATGGGGGTGCACAGGTTGAATCTGACACAGAGGTTGACATCTAGCACCCCTTCTTTTTCCCCAGACACAACCAGTAGGCCTATGCCTAACCTGTCCATTAAGCAAATAGCTATAGGACAGTTGGAGGGTAATCACATTGAGCAGAAAAGTGTGGCTACTGCGGCTTCAGTGCAAGGTTGAGTCTGGCCATAGACAAAGTCTTGGCAAGGTGCCACTTAAGAGGATTGATGGGGTGCTTGGAGGGGGGTGCTGTCCCTCAACCAGCTGCCACAAGTGTCTCTTCCTATGTCACTTAACATATGTTTAGGGCTGTCATGGAGGCACAGGCATATTTTGAAAGGAGCTCCAGACAAATGCTCAGGGTTGTGAATGTGGCACAATTTGACATAAGTGACTGCCTCTACCATGTCACTGATTCCCTGGATTGGATGAATGACACATTGGACTGAAGGGTGTCTGTCATGGAATGAGCAGTGTCTATGATGGAACGCATCATTAAAATGTTCACCTTGACTGCCCTTATGGGTTGACCTATATATATGGCATATAGGTCTACCAAAAGGGCAGTCAAGTTTTTAATTTTGAAACATCTGGGTGAGATTCCTAATAGAAATTTAAGGAGTCCTGGAGGTGAACATTTTAACAATTAGCATGGGGAGAATAATGATTCTTTCTTTTTTAGTGTATTACCATTACCTAGCTCATATGGGGGATTTGAGCCACAAGTTAAACATATTGGAAAGTAAAACGATTTTGAATTATGGAACACTTTACCTTAAGGGCCTCAATTTAGAGATCAACATAGGCTAATATTATATTTAACAATTAATAAATAATAAATAATTAATAAATACATTTATTTGAAAAACAAGTACCTCACAAAGGTAAGCTGCACCAAACCAAACTATCAAAACATAAAAATCAAGCCAAGTGCAGTTCCACGGCTGATACAGAACAACAAAGCTCCAAATTCAAATGCAGTCAAAAAATGTAATGAAAAGATGAGCGCCTTCACAATTTAAACAACTGCTGCTTCAGATCACAGAAAAACACTAAAAAAACACAGATTTAAATACCCAAGCAATTAATAATTAATCATGTCATGTGATACATAAAAAAGAGAGTGTACTCAGAAAAGAAACTATTTAAAAAGACATTGATTATAAAAAAAATCCATCATAAAGAATATATATATATATATATATATATATATATATATATGTATGTATATATATATATATATATATATATATATATATATATATATATATAGAGCATAATATTAAAAGTACAATGTCTAACTAAAGACTAAAAAAATCTAAGATTCTAACATGTATATATGTTATGTAAGTTATTTTTTCAAGCCCCTGTTATTTAATTCTGGTTTCATAGGGACAACATCATTTAGTCTAGAGCCCTTGTGTGCTCTTAGACTAAGAATCCATCTGGTTTTGTTGCGTTCAGTATTGTTGATAACATCACCCAGTCTCATATCAGTCCTTGTAACTTCCAATACCTGAAATACATATTTATGTTGATCCCCCTCCTGTGCTACATGTTTGGCAAGTGCGCTATACTCTAGTTTTTTACCAGTACAATATAGATGGTCTCCCATCCGTTCCCGGACACGTCTGTTGGTCTTGCCAACATAAAACTTTCTACATGTCACGCAGAAAGCTAGATAAACTATATTTTTGGTGTTGCAATCTGCTTTAACATTAAATGTGAATTTATGTTCAGAATCAGGATGTATAAATACTGGATCTTCTGTTATACTATTGTAGAAATTACAAGCAACACCTTTATTAGTGCCTGTCAATACCTGATTCATGTCATCCCCTTCATACTTAGGGTAACATAACTGTCTTCTTAAAGATTTCTTATTCCTTTAAACAAAAGAAGGCCAAGTACCAAGAATTCCAGCTGTGTTTTCATCAGTTTGCAAAACATGCCAATGTTTACTAACTATATTTTTAAAAACATTGACCTCATTGCTATATGTTAAATTAAAACTAAATTTCTTATCTCTAGGTATAGAATTTGAAGCATTTCTTCTCTGTGGTGAGGAAAAATAAGGTTTACCAAGATTCTTCCACTCCATTTTAACTATTTTACTCATTTTCTGAACCTCACTACTATCATAGCCCCTATGTTCAAAGTCTTTGATGAGCCTTATTAAGCTCTCTTCAAAATCCACATCATCAGCTGCTAACCTTGAGACACGTAACATCTGTCCATTCATAACTTTTGGCAATATGTGTCCAGGATGCATGCTATCTCTCTGCAAATAAAAAGGTACATAACATCCTTTTCTAAAGACATTTGTGGAAATGCTACCATCTTCTATATTCCTCTTAATTTGTACATCTAGATAATGTGAGACATCTGAAGAATATTCAAAAGTAAATTTCAAAAAGTTACATCTTGTGTTAACATACTCAAAAGAACTGTAGAAGTTCTGCTTCAGTTCCTCTCCAAAAAAGAAAAAGATCGTCTACAACATGATGGAAAAATACTATATCCTTCCCTATTAGACATTTAATATACTGATACTCCCATTCAGCCATTACAAGGTTGGCATAGCTATTGGCACAAGAAGTGCCCATAGCTATGCTAGCCAATTGAAAATAGTAATGATGTTCAAAAATAAACACATTATGTTCTAGGGTCATTTCCAATAAAAAGCATATAAGGTCACGGTGTTGCATACTATATTCACTGTTTCTCAAAACAAATGCTTTCATCGTTTCTATCCCTTCTGAAATGGGAATCATAGTGAATAAGGATATGACATCCATGGTAAAAAAATTAAAATCACAAAACTCTGCTGAATTCAAATACAAATATAGATCTTCAAGAAAGTACAGGTCGTAACTGTTTTTCAATATAGATGGAAAAAGATTCTGTTAACCAGCCAGTGCCTGAAACAATGGATCTAAATTAAGGTGTTAGTGGGTCTTTATGTACTTTGGGTAACCCATGTAAATATGGAACTAGTGGTTGTTCAATCATGAAATACTGAAACATTTCCTTGATGCAATACCCATTTGTAATGTTTCCATAAATGCTCTGTGAACTTTTAACTTCATTGCTTCTATTAATTCTATGGCAATTTTCCCATACATATTGGTATCACTAAGCATGTCTCTGATTGTATCAAAGTAATAGGCCCTATTCATAATAACTATTGACCCACCTTTATCGGCTGGGTGAATAACTATAGTATTGTCATTTTGAAGGTTACTGAGAGCCAATTTTTCATCAATAGAAAGATTCACAAACTTATTGCATTTCCTATTACCAAAAAAGTAATTATAAACATCTTCTTCACACAATTTAAGAAAGACTTCAAAGGCAGGATTAGTGGCAGGTATAAAAGAATTAGGCTTTTTAAAAAGACAAATAGCATCACTAAATTCTTGATTTTTGAAAATGACTTTCAAAGATAAATTACGAATGAAAAGTTTAAAGTCTAATAAATATTCTAGTAAATCAGCCATTTGGGCTGGAATGAATGACAAGCCTCTATTCAGTACCTTATATTCAAATTCCGGAAGTGCTCGATCAGAAATATGCCACACTTCGTCACGTCATTCATATTCCACATCTTTTTAAAGGTGTAACTGCTGTCCTGAAAGTGCTGCTTTCTTTTTATTTCATTTCCCTTTGAAGTGCTCTCGACCGATTTCACCCTTTGCCTTTTGGAAGGGAGAGGTAGACTGGAAAAAACTTGTTCTTTAACCACGGAGCCTGTTTTATTTCTAACAACAGGCTCCATTTCTCGAGCTTTGTCTAATGGTTGTTGCAATGGAATACCAAAAGCCTCATCTGAAATCGGTATAGTATACACCAAATGTGATGGAATGCTCTGAACAGAGGGCTAGACTTCCTTCTGCTGTTCCGCTGTAGGTGTAACCATAGTAGCAACATTCTCATTCATCTCATTCACCCAAGGGGGATTACGGATCACCTTAGGTTCTGTAGGCCAAGTGAATACCCAATGATTTCTGAAATCACAGCTATCACACTGAAGTTTCTTCTTTTTAGTTGTTAGTAATTGCTGCTCATAGGCAGATACCCGATTAATAAGTTCACTGCAATGCACATCAGCAAACATGTCACCAGCTTCTTTATATAACTCAGCTTTTGCTGATTGTATCTTATTAACTAAAGACTGTTCGATAGGTGTAAAAAAGTCTATCAATAATTTAATATAACTAAAGCTGGTATCCAAACTGATCTGCTGCCATTTGGCAAGTAACTTGGCATAAGTGTCTCCATAGGTACACATATTAAATACCCATAGCCCTCTTGGTATTACCTTCAATGATATACATGCTACAAAATGAAGCCTCTGACACTGAAGTCTCTTCAGTTTGTAAAGGTCATTCTCCATCTGCTTCATTATACTCTGGACCTTCATTTTTCACTTTGAATCTCATTATCAGGAGAGATATCTGTTTGTAAATCAGTATCCAGTAAAGGATTATTATCCAAGCACATAAAATTGATAAGTCTCTCACCACTGGGTCTCATAGGTAACGTGTTCACATTAGCATTTCCTTCAGCCATGTCCATGCAAGGGAAAAAACAGCAACAAGTAGAAAAAACAAATACCTCACAAAGGTAAGCTGCAACAAACCAAACTAATAAAACATAAAATTCAAGCCAAGCGAGTTCCACGGCTGATACAGAACAACAAAAGCTCCAAATTCAAATGCAGTCAAAAAATGTAATGAAAAGATGAGCGCCTTCACAATTTAAACAACTGCTGCTTCAGATCACAGGAAAAACTAAAAAACACAGATTTAAATACCCAAGCAATTAGCAATAATTAATCATGTCATGTGATACATAAAAAAGGGAGTGTACTCAGAAAAGAAACTATTTAAAAAGACATCGCTTATAAAAAAAAATCCATCATAAAGAATATATACATATATATATATATATATATATATATATATATATATATATATATATATATGGGTCTACTGTATATGTTCGAAAATACACTTCTTCGAACACACACAGTAGACACTGGGTTACGCAAAAGTGCACTTAATCGAAGGTGCACTTTTGCGAAACCCGCTTCAGCGAACGGGCTGCTACTAACTTTAGTGCGGTAGTTACAGACCTTAGAGTTAGGGCTCGGGTCATGGTAAGGGGATAGCTATTACCATGACCCGAGCCCTAACCCTAAGGTCCGTGTCTACCGCACCACAGTGGAGGACAGGCTATCCTCCACTGTGGTGCTGGGAACACCGGACCTTAGGTTAGGGTCATGGTAAGGGGACAGCTCTAATAGCTATCACCTTACCATGACCCAAGCCCTAACCCTAAGGTCTGTAACTACCGCACCACAGTGGAGGACATAGCATGGTTTCCTGCTGTCCTCCATTGTGGTGCGATCTGTTCAGAGCTGAGTTCACAAAGTTCACTTTCGATTAAGTGCACTTTCGCGTAACTGAGCAGTCTACTGCTCTTTTTCGAACACGTGGTATTCAATGAAAAACAGTAGACCCATATATATATATATATATATATATATATATATATATATATATATATATATAGATATATATAGATATATATATATATATATATATATATATATATATATATATATATATATAAATATATATGTATATATACATATATGCATAGCATAATATTAAAAATGCAATAATGTCTAACTAAAGACTAAAAAAAATCTAAGATTCTAACATGTATATATGTTATGTAAGTTATTTTCTCAAGCCCCTATTATTTGATTCTGGTTTCAGGGGGACTACATCATTTAGACCAGAGCCTTTGTGTGCTCTGAGTCAAAGAATCCATCTGGTTTTGTTGTGTTCAGTATTGTTTTTTAGTCTTTAGTTAGACATCATTGTATTTTTAATATTATGCTATGCATATATATGTGTATATATATATATATATATATATATATATATATATATATATATATATATATATATATATATATATATAGGTTCATAGGTTCATAGGTAGGTACTAGGCTATCTGCCTGAAGGCATTTATTTATAAGCCTAGCCAGAATATGTTGGCTTTCGCCACCCCCTTAGATTAGTTCCCTGTGCCTTTGTCCAGCAGAGCCATTGAAGTGATCACTGGGGTAAACTTTCTGTTTCACACCCACTCGTCAAGGTTTCTCTTGAAGAGGGTTAGTGAGGAGCTCTGCCTAATGTAGACTGGAATCTTTCTCCAGAGTGTGGAAAGTCTCTGGGCTGGAATCTATCCCTCCAGCATGTCCTTTTTATTTTTGTGGTGAGGTTTAGATCCATGGAGTGTTTGGCTCGAGGGGATATGTTTTTTTTTAGGTAGAGCATGTCCATCAATTCTGGGTTGGACATGGCCTTATATGTCAGGCAGAGATCACATCTGATTAGGCGGTATGCAATCGAGTACAGCTGGAGTTTCTTCAGTCGAGCTGCATAGGGCATCTGCTTGAGGCCAGTAATCCTCTTGGTGAGGTACTTCTGTGGTCTTTCCAGTTGTTGCAGGTGTCTTGTAAGGTACATCCCAAATGGGACATTGTACTCTATGATGGGTCTGATGAGTGATGCATAGAATGGCCCAATGACCTCTTTTGATCTGGATGCAAACCCTTTTGTGATTAAGTGGGCTACATAGAAGGATTTTCTAACCACTTTGGCAATGAGATTATCAAAGGAGAGATTACTATCTACTTGGGTCCCCAGATCCCTTCTTACGTTTTCCTTATTTAGGGGGCTACCACCTATGTGGTAGTTTGTGGGTACTTTGTTTTTTCCAAAGGGGATGACTATGCACTTTTTTGCATTTATCTTGAGGCCATGGTTTTGACACCAGGTATCTGTCTCAGTGAGACCCTTTTGGAGGAAGTCTGTGTCAGCTGGAGAGTCATTTATAGCCCCTAGTCTGCAGTCATCTGTGAACTTGGTCAACCATAGGCCTCCTGTGCTTGCCTGTACCTCTGAGAAGTATATGCTGAACAGGACGGTTCCTAGGACTGAGCCCTGGGGAATGCCACCGGTTTAGAGTCAGACCTAGCTCCCACAACTCTTACGATGTGGGTTTTGTCCATGAGCCAGTTTGCAACCCATCTCATGATATAGGAGTTTATGTTCAGGCTGGTGAGCTTGTCTATAAAACCTGAGTGGGGAATGGTGTCGAAGGTCTTTGCGAGGTCTAGGTAGGCTGTGTGGATCACCTTTCCCTCATCTATAGCCTTGGTAACTGTCTCAAAGAAGTCCACCAGGCTGAGTAGGCATGATCTGCCCTTAACAAAGCCAAAATGCGTAGGGTCCAGTGTTTGGAGGTTTCCAATATCTCTGTTAATGAGATCCATGATGATGTGCTCCATAGCTTTGCAGACCGAGCTAGTCAGGCTTATAGGGTGATAATTCCCAGGGTCCATTGTGGTTCCACCTTTGTGGAGCAGAATAACCGTTGCTGTGCTCCACTCTGTGGGCATGTAGCCTATGGAGAGGCTGAGTTTAAACAGTGTGTTTAGGTGAGGGGTTAGTTCATCTTTGAGCTTGTGTAGGACACAGCCTGGGACACCGTTGGGTCCCATTGATGCTGTGTTTCTGGCTTTGGAGAGGGCTGTTTTAACCAGAGTGTCTGTGATTTCAGGGGCACTGCATTCTTCTGGTATAGTTATGGGCCCTTTTGGGGGTGAAAGGGGGGTGAAGTTTGCACTGAACCTGTCTGCCAGGATGTTGGCTATATTTGTTGGTTCAGTGTATTTTGTGCCATTCTACATTAACTCCAAGCAGATCTGAGAATTACCACTTAGATTCTTGACATAGCTAAAGAACGCCTTGTGGTTATCTTTGGAGTCCATGGCAATTTTTCTTTCGAAGCTAGCCTTGGACGATTTTATGAGGGAACATAGTTTCTTGCTGATACTGATCAGAG
The DNA here is from genome assembly GCF_019279795.1 of Protopterus annectens. Taxonomy (NCBI): domain Eukaryota; kingdom Metazoa; phylum Chordata; order Ceratodontiformes; family Protopteridae; genus Protopterus; species Protopterus annectens. The sequence continues at coordinate 1,859,666,950 of NC_056743.1, read as the reverse complement.
ATGTCTTCTCTTCTTGGGATTTTACTTTTTTCTGTACTAGTTTTCTCCTTCTATTGTATAGATTGTTTATGGGAAGGGTCCACCAGACTTTTCTTGGAGGAGTGAGTCTTGGTTTTGTTTGGGATAGCATGATCCATGCATTCTTGTAGGTGCCTGTAGAGTGCATTAGTAAAGGATTTTGTAGCTTGGACAGTGTTATCCTTTAGCATGGGAGATTTGAAACTTCCCACCTTGGTCTTAAGTAATGTGAAGTTTGCTTTTGAAAGGTTTTTCACAGTGATTTCTTTGACCAGGAGTGGTGATGGAATGTGGATATTCAGAGTGATTAGTTTATGGTCAGATCTAGCCAGCGAGGGGTTGACCTCCAGTGTGGAACACCGGTGGCCCATGTTAGTGATGACCAGGTCCATTATGTTGTCACCTCTAGTGGGGGTGTTGACCAACTGATCCAGAGCATTTGAGTTTATAAATTCTAGGAAATGTTTTTCAAGGGAGTTTGTTCTTGAGTAGTTCTCCCAATTAATGTTTGGGTAATTGTAATCACCCAATATCAGGGTGTTTGGTAGGACCTTTATGTTTCCCAGTGTTTCCAGGAATGTGGAGTGGGAGTCCTGGGACATGGTGGGTGATCTGTAGCAAGCTATAATATGAATAGCAGTTTTGCCCATTGTTAGTTGCACGTGGATGATCTCTGAAGCATCGTGCTGTGCAACTAACCTGGAGGTGTGGGTATCCTTGATGAATATGGATACTCCCCCACCTTTTGTATTTTGGTCCGGGTTTTGTGGCCAAAATGTATGGTATGAGTTGTAGCCTGATAGTGCTGGGGTGCTCTCTGGAGCCTTAAACCAGGTTTCTGTTACTGCACATATATCAATTTTCTCCATACTGAGGAGTGCCTCGAGTGCACTCATTTTGAGGTTTAGACTTCTGGCATTGAGTAGCATTACCCTCAGTTTTTTTGTTACTTGTGCTATTTACAGCGGTGGGTTTGTCTTTTGAGCCTTGCCTAAAATAGGCACTATGGGGGTGGCAAGAGCCTTGGCCAGTATTCGAAAGCCTAAGGGTGACAGGTGCAAGCCGTCTCTAGCGAAGCAGTTCGCATGTCAACCATGTCATCCCAGGCTAACAGACACTGGATCCCCTTTGAATGACACCAGAAGCTTAGCCAGTTGTTGAAACTGATATTTTTTTCTCTATACCATGGTATCTCTCTTAGTGAGGATAGGATGCTACTCAGGGTCAGGGTGATACTGGCCTGAGCTATGTGATCAGAGAGCTCCTCCGTGTCTCTTTTTATGTATTCCAGGGAGGTACGGCTCAGGTCATTCACACCAACATGGGCAATGACAGAGTCATATTTGTACTTGTTCTGGAGTGACCTGAGTGCTTGTGTTATGTGGTTGATCCTGGCACCCAACATGCAGCTAACAGTAACCTTCTCCTTGTTCAGCCTAGTGAGTGGGACGTCAGTGTGCCTGACTATAGAGTCACCTATTACTAGTGTGTTTGGTATGTTATTTTGCCTTAAGGGCTGTGATTGTGTGGCTCACTGGTTTTGTAAAGTATGTGTTTCATGGTTTGTGTTGGGGGGTGGAGGTTGCTTGGATGTCTGCTTTGGAGGTCACTGTTGCTTTTGCAGATTTTTATTTAGAGCCTCCGAGAATGTTTTCAAGTATTTGTGTGTTTTTTGCCGGTGCTGGTTTCATAGGTCTATGTGAGATTGGTGGTGTGATGCAAGTAATTCCCTTCTCCTCTTGACTGCCTGGTCCAGTCTTGGGTTGAGAGAGCTTAGCCTCCAGTTTAGCTGTATAATTGCATCTTTCACATGTATTAGTGTTTGGTGGAAGGAAGAGAGGGTTGTCTGTGTACATGAGGCAATTGTAACATTGCCTCAAAATGCCCAGATTCACCAGTTGGACCAGATAGTACACCTGAAACTGCCCTTTGGACATGCCTGGATAGGTACAGTGAACTGTTTTACTGATTGGCTAGTAACGTTGAATAGAGTGCCTTGTCATCTCTGCAGTATGGGGGGGGGGGTCCAGTGCTAAGGTTTATAAGTGCTTGCTATGAGTTTTGAGCAAGTGCCGTGATGAGAAGTGAATGGTTTGAGTGCTTAAGTTAATGTTTGTCTAATTCCAAGGGAAAAATTAAAGAGTAGACTTTGTGGAGCCGGGAATAGTTATACCTTAGCTAACTGGCGTTGTCCGGTACGCAAAACCGTGCAAATGCGGGTTTTATAGCAGGGAAATGAAAAAGATAAAAATTAGCCCAAAATGACCAATAAACTACTAATTTCTGGGCTGAAACCACTCCTCCAGGGACAGCTAGGGTGCTCAAAGCTCCCTCTCTCACAGTGAACAGATAAACTTCCTTCTATCCAAGTAAGGTATGGGCAAACACAGAAACTTGTAACACAGCCCTGAATTCAGCACTAACTTGAAAACTGGACTATACTAGCTTAGAAAGGCAGGAAAACAAGTATATTTTTGGATTTTTTTTTTTGTTTTTTTCAGAAAATAAAGCAGATACAATAAAAAAACACTTTAAATGCACAGAAATGGCTATCACACTTCAGTGTATAGCCTACAGCAGCTAAACAGGTAATTTAAACACAAACATGACTTTGTTAAAGTGTAGGCAGTAAAATAAGTACATTATGTAGCTGAAACAAGCTTTTAAATCACAGAAACTCTAGAAAATTGGTGTTTTAGGTGGAATTAACTAAAGACAGTAAGGAAATGCAGAAAAATGATACTTAATCACTCCAAAGTGTCTCTGCTGCTGTAGAACTCTGCATGGCACCAAGGCAGGAGCTTGCTGAGGTGTATACTAGCACAAACACCTTGCAAATGTGGGTTTTATAGCAGGGAAATGAAAGAGACAGAAATTAGCCCAAAATGGCCAATAAACTACTAATTTTTGGGCTGAAACCAGTCCTTCAGGGACAGATAGGCTGCACAAAGCTCCCTCTCTCACAGGTAAACAGAGAAACTTCCTTCTATCCAAGTAAGGTATGGGCAAACACAGAATATTGTAACACAACCCTGAATTCAGCACTAACCTGAAAACTGGACTATACTAGCTTAGAAATGTGGGAAAACAAGTACATGTTTTTTTTTGTTTGTTTTTTTTCAGAAAATAAAGCAGATAAAATCAAAAAACACTTCAAATGCACATCAATGGCTATCACACCTCAGTGTGTAGCATACAACAGTTAAACAGGTAATTTAAACACAAAAACAACTTTGTTAAAGTGCAGGCAGTAAAATAAGTACAATAGGTAGTTGAAACAAGCTTTTTAAATCACAGAAACTCTAGAAAATTGGCGTTTTAGGTGGAATTAGCTAAAGGCAGCCAGAAAATGCTGAAAAATGATAATCACTCTAAAGTCTTTCTTTTGTCTCTCTGCTGCTGTAGAACTCTGCAGGGGACCAGGCAGGAGCTTGCTGAGCTGTATACTAACAGAAAAATCTTGCAAATGCGGGTTTTATAGCAGGGAAATGAAAGAGATAGAAATTAGCCCAAAATGGCCAATAAACTACTAATTTCTGGTCTGAAACCACTCCTCCAGGGACAGATAGGCTACTCAAAGCTCCCTCTCTCACAGTGAACAGAGAAACTTCCTTCTAGCCAAGTAGGGTATGGGCAAACACAGAAACTTGTAACACAGCCCTGAATTCAGCACTAACCTGAAAACTGGACTATACTAGCTTAGAAAGGTAGGGAAACAAGTATTTTTTTTTTTTTTTGTTGTTGTTTTTTTTTTTTCAGAAAATAAAGCAGATACAATAAAAAAAAACACTTTAAATGCACAAAAATGGCTATCACACGATATATATATATTTTTTTTTTATGATAGATTTTTTTTATCATGGATGTTTCTTTTCTGAGTACACTCCCTTTTTTATGTATCACATCACATGATTAATTATTGTTAATTGCTTGGGTATTTAAATCTGTGTTTTTTTAGTTTTGCATGTGATCTGAAGCAGCAGTTGTTTAAATTGTGAAGGTGCTCATCTTTTCATTACATTTTTTGACTGCATTTGAATTTGGAGCTTTGTTGTTCTGTATCAGCCGTGGAACTGCACTTGGCTTGATTTTTATGTTTTGATAGTTTGGTTTGGTGCAGCTTACCTTTGTGAGGTATTTGTTTTTTCTACTTGTTGCTGTTTTTTCCCTTGCATGGACATGGCTGAAGGAAATACTAATGTGAACACGTTACCTATGAGACCCAGTGGTGAGAGACTTATCAATTTTATGTGCTTGGATAATAATCCTTTACTGGATACTAATTTACAAACAGATATCTCTCCTGATAATGAGATTCAAAGTGAAAAATGAAGGTCCAGAGTATAATGAAGCAGATGGAGAATGACCTTTACAAACTGAAGAGACTTCAGTGTCAGAGGCTTCATTTTGTAGCATGTATATCATTGAAGGTAATACCAAGAGGGCTATGGATATTTAATATGTGTACCTATGGAGACACTTATGCCGAGTTACTTGCCAAATGGCAGCAGATCAATTTGGATACCAGCTTTAGTTATATTAAATTATTGATAGACTTTTTTACACCTATCGAACAGTCTTTAGTTAATAAGATACAATCAGCAAAAGCTGAGTTATATAAAGAAGCTGGTGACATGTTTGCTGATGTGCATTGCAGTGAACTTATTAATCGGGTATCTGCCTATGAGCAGCAATTACTAACAACTAAAAAGAAGAAACTTCAGTGTGATAGCTGTGATTTCAGAAATCATTGGGTATTCACTTGGCCTACAGAACCTAAGGTGATCCGTAATCCCCCTCGGGTGAATGAGATGAATGAGAATGTTGCTACTATGGTTACACCTACAGTGGAACAGCAGAAGGAAGTCTAGCCCTCTGTTCAGAGCATTCCATCGCATTTGGTGTATACTATACCGATTTCAGATGAGGCTTTTGCTATTCCATTGCAACAACCGTTAGACAAAGCTCGAGAAACAGAGCCTGTTGTTAGGAGTAAAATGAGCTCCGTGGTAAATGAACTATTTTTTTTCGGTCTACCTCTCCGTCTCAAGAGGCACAGGGTGAAGTCGGTCAAGAGCACTTCGAAGGAAAATGGAATAAAAAGAAAGCAGCACTTTCAGGACAGCAATTACACCTTTAAAAAGATGTGGAATATGAACGACGTGACAAAGTGTGGCATATTTCTGATCGAGCACTTCCGGAATTTGAATATAAGGTACTGAATAGAGGCTTGTCATTCATTCCAGCCCAAATGGCTGATTTACCAGAATATTTATTAGACTTTAGACTTTTCATTCGTAATTTATCTTTGAAAGTCATTTTTTAAAAATCAAGAATTTAATGATGCTACTTGTCTTTTTAAAAAGCCTAATTCTTTTATACCTGCCACTAATCCTGCCTTTGAAGTCTTTCTTAAATTGTGTGAAGAAGATGTTTATAATTACTTTTTTGGTAATAGGAAATGCAATAAGTTTGTGAATCTTTCTATTGATGAAAAATTGGTTCTCAGTAACCTGCAAAATAACAATACTATATTTATTCACCCAGCCGATAAAGGTGGGTCAATAGTTATTATGAATAGGGCCTATTACTTTGATACAATCAGAGACATGCTTAGTGATACCAATATGTATGAGAAAATTGCCATAGAATTAATAGAAGCAATGAAGTTAAAAGTTCACAGAGCACTTATGGAAACATTACAAATGGGTATTGCATCAAGGAAATGTTTCAGTATTTCATGATTGAACAACCACTAGTTCCATATTTACATGGGTTACCCAAAGTACATAAAGACCCACTAACACCTTAATTTAGACCCATTGTTTCAGGCACTGGCTGGTTAACAGAATCTTTTTCCATCTATATTGAAAAACAGTTACGACCTGTACTGGATAGATATGATTTAGTACTAAAACACAGAAAATAATTTCTTGAAGAGCTATATTTGTATTTGAATTCAGCAGAGTTTTGTGATTTTAATTTTTTTACCATGGATGTCATATCCTTATTCACTATGATTCCCATTTCAGAAGGGATAGAAATGATGAAAGCATTTGTTTTGAGAAACAGTGAATATAGTATGCAACACCGTGACCTTATATGCTTTTTATTGGAAATTACCCTAGAACATAATGTGTTTATTTTTGAACATCATTACTATTTTCAATTGGCTAGCATAGCTATGGGCACTCCTTGTGCCAATATCTATGCCAACCTTGTAATGGCTGAATGGGAGTATCAGTATATTAAAAGTCTAATAGGGAAGGATATAGTATTTTTTCGTCATTTTGTAGACAATATTTTTCTTTTATGGAGAGGAACTGAAGCATAACTTCTACAGTATTTTGGGGTGTATATCAAAAGGTTGAATGCTGAAATGTCCGAATACCAAAATCTTGAACTTGAAACCTCGAAGGCTGAAAATATTGAAGCTGCGGACCATTGAATTCTTTCCCTGGGAAAGAATCCGGTGGGCTGTTTCCGTGGCTTCACTATTTCCTCCACTGTGGTGTGATCTCATAGTTGGTATATTTAAGAAGGGGGGTGTGAGGGGTACAGCCACCCACATTGGGGGGTGTAAGGGTGAAGCCCCCCTCATTAGAAATAGTTTGTAGTGTTTGTGTGTTACGCATTTTGTACTGGAATAGAAATTTTTCCCCCCCGGCAAAAAAATCGCTGTTCTCAGTCTTCGAGGTTTTCAGCTTTCGTGGTTTTAGGATCGATGAAATAACATTCAAAATTTTGACACTTCGATGTTGTGATATAGACATATGTGAACACATGATGTAACTTTCTGAAATTTACTTTTGAATATTCTTCAGATGTCTCACATTATCTAGATGTACAAATTAAGAGGAATATAGAAGATGGTAGCATTTCCACAAATGTCTTTAGGAAAGGATGTTATGTACCTTTTTATTTGCAGAGAGATAGCATGCATACTGGACACATATTGCTAAAAGTTATGAATGGACAGATGTTACGTGTCTCAAGGTTAGCAGCTGATGATGTGGATTTTGAAGAGAGCTTAATAAGGCTCATCAAAGACTTTGAACATAGAGGCTATGATAGTAGTGAGGTTCAGAAAATGAGTAAAATAGTTAAAATGGAGTGGAAGAATCTTGGTAAACCTTATTTTTCCTCACCACAGAGAAGAAATGCTTCAAATTCTAGACCTAGAGATAAGAAATTTAGTTTTAATTTAACATATAGCAGTGAGGTCAATGTTTTTAAAAAATATAATTAGTAAACATTGGCACATTTTGCATACTGATGAAAATACAGCTGGAAGTCTTGGTACTAGTCCTTATTTTGTTTACAGGAATAAGAAATCTTTAAGAAGACAGTTATGTTACCCCAAGTATGAAGGGGTTGACATGAATCAGGTATTGACAGGCACTAAGAAATGTGGTGCATGTAATTTCTACAATAGTATAACAGAAGATCCAGTGTTTACACATCCTGATTCTGGACGTAAATTCACATTTAATGTTAAAGCAGATTGCAGCACCAAAAATATAGTTTATCTAGCTTTCTGCGTGACATGTAGAAAGTTTTATGTTGGCAAGACCAACAGACGTGTCTGGGAACAGATCAGAGACCAGCTATACTGTGTTGGTAACAGACTAGTGTACAGCGCACTTGCCAAACATGTAGCACAGGAGGGGGAATCAACATAAATTTGTATTTCAGATATTGGAAGTTACAAGGACTGATATGAGATTGGGTGATGTTATCAACAATACTAAATGCAACAAAACCAGATGGATTCTTAGACTAAGAGAACACAAGGGCTCAGGTCTAAATGATGTAGCCCTCTGAAAACAGAATTCGTTAATAGGGGCTTGAGAAAATAACTTACATAACATATATACATGTTCAAATCTTAAATTTTTAAGTCTTTAGTTAGACATTATTGTATTTTTAATATTATGCTATGCATGCATACATATATATATATATATATATATATATATATAGTTTCTGTTCTGAGTACACTCCCTTTTTCATATATCACATGACATGAATAATTATTGTTAAATGCTTTGGTATTTAAATCAATGTTTTTTTTAGTTTTTTTTTCCTGTGATCTGAAGAAGCAATTGTTTAAATTGTGAAGGCACTCATATTTTTAGAAAATGTTTTGACTGTATTTGAATTTGGAGCTTTGTTGTTCTGTATCAGCTGTGGAACTGCACTTGGCTTGTTTTTTACATATATTTATTTGTTTATTTAATCAAAATAATTATTTATATGCAACCTATGTAATAACTAATTAAATTAAAGGTGTATTTAACTCTATGACAAGTTAACAAACATATCTAGAAGTATAGATAGTGTGAAGACTGGTAGAGATGGGTGGAGGCTGCCAGCCTAGAATGTAAAGACTGGTAGAGAAGGGTGAAGGCTGCCAGCTTAGTCAAATAGAATTTGGTACATAATTCTATCATTTGTAAATACCGTGAAATGTTGAACTTATAACAATGTGGCAACATTGCCCTCTGCTGTAAAGAAAGCTAAGTCAAGCATTTCTTGTTGGTCCTTTGAAATTAAAATTATTACATGACTGCCTTTGATGTTTATATGTCGGCTCCAGTCCAGCTAGATGAAGACTTCCTGCCTATTGTTTCAGGGCTAAAGTTAATGACCAGAATTTACGTATGGAATGTCCTTTACTGCTCTAAATGTAACAGTTTCTGTCAGCCTGGGAAGACCAGTAAAGTGTAAAAGATGATGTAATGTTTAGCAGAACTTCAGTTTCAATTTAAACAGTGAGAACCAGAGATTCTTAAGCATTTTTGTCTTGATATCAAAACTACAGCACTGCCTGTTGCATTAAGTAAGTTATCTTGGAAGTGTATTTTCTTGTAGAAATAGCTAGAAATTAAAAGGTTTAGACAAAATGTTTTTTCTGTGATGTCAGAAATATACTACTGATTTATTTTAAGTATTTCTGTGTGATCTCTGAACTCCTGACTAGCTCTGTGTAGTAGAAAGTATTGTCTTGTGGTTTTAATTATTTATTATTAAATATTTTAAAACCGTTTAACTGTGGCTGGTTTGTGTAGAGATAATTTAAGCTCTTAAGAGTACTTGCATGCCTTTGGTAAAACTGTACAAATCCACTCTAATAAGCCTTGATGGATTAGGCACACTTACCAGTTGGATAATAATATTGTACAGTAAGAATTGGACACACTTTTAAGGGGCTTTGGGTAGCTGATAATATTAGCTGGGTGGTGGCAGTAATTACTTCTGTATAGTCTGAGTAAAAGGGGCACAGATGGAGAACCTGTGCCAGCCTTCTCCAGGAGTGTCTGTGCGGTTGTATAAACTTATCTCAAAGTGTGTGTGTCAGTTACTTGGGCAGGGACACAAAGCACTGGTTGGACAGAGAGGGTGCTGGAGATTTTAGCTTGCCCAGCTAGGCTGAGATCTGGACCCTATAGCTGTGCCAGTGGGGAGTCTTATTGGGGACCTGGGGAGCAAGGTAGTGACCAGCCCAGGACTGACTGTTATCTCTGTGTGCTCTTAAGGGAAATTGTATATTATTGTGTGTATTTGTTATCCTTTCCTCATATATGAGATGCCCTCTCTGGTGTTAGCGCCATCACCCAGCTAATACTTAGCTACTCAAAGGCCCTTAAAAGGGTGTCTAATTATTGCTGTGCAATATTATTATCCAATTGGTAGTATGACTAAACAGTCTCAAGGCTTATTAGAGTGACTTAGTACAGGATGCTTAAATACATGCAATGTACCCTTGGAGCTTAACTTATGTCTACACAAACCAGCCACAGTTAAAAGGTTTTAAAATATTTAATAATAAATAATTAAAACCACAAGACAATACTTTCTACTACACAGTCAGTGCTAGTCAAGAGTTCAGAGATCACACAGAAATACTAAAAATAATTCAGTAGTACAGTTCTGATATCACAGAAAAACACTTAGTCTAATCTTTCTAGCTTCTAGCTATTCCTAAAAGAAAACAAAAGTCTAGGATAACTTAATTGTGAGCAAGAGGCAGTGCTGTTAGTTGGATGATCAAGACAAAAATGCTTAATGCTTTCTGATGCTCTTTGTTTAAATTGCTATTGCAGTTCTGATAAACATTACATCATTTCACACTTTCCTGGTGTTCCCAGGCCAACAGAAACTGCAACTACATTCTTTTATACCTCCTTTTGTTATTTTGCAGCTGATCAGGAGCAGAACAATAAAAATACATTTGCATGTTTAAATCTAGCAATTTAACTATTGGTTAAAATAATAGAAATAATTTCTTCATCTAGACATTTCAGCTCCACAGTCTACTTAAAAGGGTCACCACATGCTTTACTTTGGTCAGTAGAGTGCACTGTTGTCACATTTATTTCAAGTTTCACATGTAACAGTATTTCTTTACATTTAAGACAACAAGCCTGTAGTTTACATTCATATTTACAAATGACAGAATTATATGCACAATTATATCTGGCTAGCCTGCACTCTTCTCTACCAGTCTTCACACCCCCCCCCCTCCATAGAACTCAAGCTAGTTTTTCAAGTGACCCTTGAGAAATGCCGCTTGAAAGAGTTAGGTCTATCTGAGTGTACCTACCCCATTCCCTGTCTTGAGAACCCATCTGCATTGGCATTGCTACTCCCACTGTAGTGCTGCACTGACATATCATATGCTTGCAACCCTAGCCTCCATCTTAGCAACTTGGCATTTTGCTGGCTGGCTCTGTTTAACCATGTTAGGGGGTTGTGATCTGTCATAACAGTGAATTTCCCTCCATACAGATAAGGCTGAAGTTTCTGCAATGCCCACACTATGGCTAGACATTCCTTTTCTACAGCTGCATAGCATTCCTCCCTGGGCTGGAGCCTATGACTGAGATATACCACTGGGTGCTCTTCCCCCTCTGAAGAAATCTGGCTAAGTACAGCCCTCACCCCATGGTTTGAAGCATTCACCTGCACAACAAATTCTTTGCTGTACTCTGCACTGGCTAACACAGGGGGTCCTCCCAAAGTTCTTTAAGCTTCTGGAATGCCTGCTCACATCCACACTACCTTATCTGGCCTGTTTTTCCATGTCAGGTCAGTGAGGGGAGCAGCTCTGGTACTATAACTGTGGCCAAACTTTCTGTAGTACCATGCTGTCCCTAAAAATGCCCTCACCTGCTTTTTAGTAACAGGTGCAGGCCATGCCAGAATGGCTTCCACTTTGGCAGGTTCTGGCCTTATCTTACCACTCCCCACTCTATATCCAAGGTAGGAGACCTCCACCATATTCACCTGACATTTGCTCGGCTTAATGGTCAACCCTGCCCTCTGTAGTCTGCCCTGCACCTCCCTGGCATGCTTAAGGTGCTCTGGCCAGGAATGGTTGTAGATGGCAATATCATCTAGGTAAGCAAGGGAAACCCCTCATGTTCCTGCTAGGATATTATCTACCAGCTTCGGGAAAGTTGCTGGGGTATTCTTCATCCCAAAGGGCATCTTTGTGAACTCATACAAGTCAAAAAAAGTCACAAAAGCTGACTTCTCTCTAGCACTGGGAGTCAAGGGCAACTGCCAATTACCCTTGGTAAGATCAGTGGTTGTAAGATACTCAGCCCCACCCAGCTGCTCTAGGGCCTCATCTGTCCTAGGCATGGGGTAAGCATCTGACTCTTTGTGACTGTTTAATTTCCTGTAATCCACACAGAACCTGGTGCTGCCATCCTTCTTTGGCACCAGCACCACTGGGGAGACCCAGGGAAAGTTGCACTCTTAAATCACCCCTAGTTCCAACATCTCCTGTACCTCTTCCCTCAGGGTCTGCTTGACTCTCTCAGGAACCCTATAAGGGGCCTGCCTAATAGGCCTTTGGGTTCCTGTGTCCACCTGGTGCTGCACCAGGTGGGTGCACCCTGGTTTCCCAGTGAACATGTCCCCAAATTCCTGCCACACTGCTCGTATTTTTTGAACCTGGGTAGGAGATAGCTGCTGGGACATTGCTACCCCTTCCACTGAGGTGTCAGCCCAAGCCTCACTGAGGAGATCAGTTCCCAGATCTCTCTCAGACTTCTCCTGCAATCCACTGCAACTGCTTAGCACAAGGGCCTCCCTGTCATGGTAAGGTTTCATCATGTTAACATGGTACAATTTGTGCCCCTGCTGTCTGCCTAAAAGTTCCACCATGTAGTTAGCATCACTTACCTTTCTTACCACCTTGTAGGGTCCCTCCCAGGCTGTTTGCAGATTGTTGTGCCTGACAGGAATGAGAACCATAACCTGCTGCCCCACAACATAATCTCTAGCTTGAGCATTTCTGTCACACCACACCTTTTTCTGTTGTTGGGCTTCTGCCAGGTTCTCCTGGGCCAAGCCCATGAGTTTCCTGAGCCTTGCCCTGAGGTTTAGAACGTATGCCACAACAGACTCCTTGGGAGACTCGCACTCACCTTCCCACTCATCTCAAATTATATCTAGAGGTCCCCTCACCCTATATTCATACAGCAACTCAAAGGGTGAAAAACCTGTGGATTTCTGGGGAACCACTCTGTAAGCAAACAGAAGGGGCAAATATTTGCCCCACTCCCTCTTCAACTGATCTTCAAATGCCCGTAGCATAGACTTGATTGTAGAGTTTAACATCTCAATATGACCATTGGTTCAGGGATGGTAGGAGGTGGTCTTTATGAGCTTCACCCCACCGGACTTCCACAGACAAACCAGCAGGTCTGACATGAAATTGGCACCTCTGTCAGTCAGTATTTCTTTGGGGAAACCTACCCTGCTGAAAATCTCTAAAAAAGCATTTTCCACCTTTTCTGCCTCAATGGAGGACAATGCCACTGCCTCAGGGTATCGTGTAGCATACTCCACTACCACTAGGATACAATTTTCCCCTGTGGAACTTGGGGTACTCAGAGGACCAAAATATCCATAGCTACCCTATGAAATGGCTCCTCAATCACAGGCAAAGGCATCAAAGAAGTTCTCACCTTGTCTCCTGCCTTGCCTACCTTCTGGCACTGCTCACAGGTCCTGCAGTACCCTGTTATATCTATGGAAATTCCAGGCCAATAGAAGTTCTGCATAATATGCCTCTTTGTACGTTTTATGCCCATATGACCTGCAAATGTAATAGCATGGGCTATTGCTCAAAGCACCAGATGGTAGGCTCTAGGCACTACCAATTGCTGTACTCTCTCACCCTCTAGCCCTCCCTCAGGGTCAACTCTCTATATAGTAACCTTTTGTCCCAGTATACAGATTCTTCCTTTCCTTGAGAATCAGGTGCCTCCCTTGCTACCTGCCTCAGGCCTTGCAATGTAGGGTCTGAGAGCTGAGCCTGTCTCATCTCTCTCCTTTTAACCCTTCCCAGCTCTCCTTCCACAGGAAGTCTGGAATCCACTGACAGTGGTGCCTCACTGTCAGCCTTGGTACATTTTCCTCACCTCTACCTTTGCAGTCACTCTGTCCAAAGGAACATCAGTACCCACAAGAAGTTGTGGCTCACATTCAGTCTCACTGCTACTGCATAGCTTCCTCCCTGAAGTAACCACCTCACCAGTCCTGGCTGCAAGTATGCTGCCTGTCTGGGTCTCCCCCAAGCTACCAGACCCACATGCTTGTCTCCTAGCCTGACTGCATGTAACTGCATAAGCACATGGTACTGCCTCATCCAAATCCTTCCCTCTCAGGACATCTGCAGGATGGTAGTTTAGTACCCCTGTTGTCTCAAGATAACCTACAATTGGCATTCTGTCTCTCCCACTTACTGGATCCCTCACCTTTGGTTCCCCACCTTGCTTCTGTGGACATCTGTATGCCACATGGCCCCACTGGTTGCATTCACAATATTTAACCCTAGCTCCTGTGAACATCTGTATGCCACATGGCCAAACTGGTTGCATTCAAAACATTTAACCCTAGCTCCTGGATGTGTACCTGAACTAGTGGCTTCCCCTGCTACTGGCAGATTCTGTTGTGGCAGTCTGTGCTGCCCACCATGGGTTCCTTTAGATCCATGAGCAGTACTGGGGGTCCCCTTCCTGTGCAGGGTTGCCCTGCTTGCCAGGTATAGGTCTCCCTTCTTCCCCAACTCATCTGAAGTAGCACATTGTCTGTCAGCTAACCAGATCCTCATGTCCTCAGGCAAAGTGCTAAGAGCTTGCTCCCTCACCAAAAGGTCTGCTAACCTTCAAAGGTGGTGTCCTGACATTCACTCACCCAACTATGGAAATAAGTGCTCAGTTCAGAAATGTATTCACACACACTTTCATCTGCCTTGCATCTATGCTCACACAACTTTTTTCTAAACATTTCAGGTGTTAGCTTAAACAGTTCTAAAAGACATTTCTTTACAGCAGTATAATCAAAACATGCAACATCAGATATTTTGGACAGAACAGTTACAGCTTTACCATGGAGTAAGGGGGTCAGGAACCATACCCAGAGCCCTTGGTCAACTTCATACTGTTTGCATACCCTCTCAAACATATGAATGAAACTATCAAAATTATCCCCCTCTTTAAACTGTAGAAGAAATTTACTGACCTTTTGTACTTCTGGGGTCCAGTTACTCCCGTCCCCATTACCTCCATGACGTTGGTGAAGAGTCAACATCTCCTCATGCTACCTCTGTCTTTCCTTTTCCTCAGCTTCCAGATGTAACAGTTTCTCATTCTCCTCAGCCTGCAAATGTCACAGTCTGTCATTTGCTTCTAATTCCACATGCCTGGCCCCCAACTCAAGTTTCTTTAGCTCCAGCTGGAATTTTAAGTCCACTGCAGAAAGGATGAGCTGTCCATTCTCCGGGGGAATTATATCACCACTGCCAGTCTGATTGTCCTCCTGGTTGCTGTTTTCTGATGCAGCTGTTACCAAGGTTGCAATCAGGTCTGCCTTAGCCAGGTTTCCATGCACCAGTCCCGTAGCCTGGCACATCTCCACCAGCTGGCTCCTTGTCAGCTTTCCATACTTCTCTTGTGACATGCTGGCTGATCACACTGACTAACTAAGCTAACAAAAGAAATAAAACAATTGTGATCTGAACACTGCATGGCTGTTTTAAAGTACAAAACACCTTCAAAGCTCACTGTACACAAACTACAGGATTCACTCTACCCACACCACTACATGCCAGTTAGTATTTGCCACTAATTAATATGTGATGTGGATATCCCACTGCTGCCAAACACAATGGTGACGCCCGTGCCCTGGCCCAGCAATCAAGGAGCCTCAATCCTCACCACTAACACCAGAGAGTGAGTCTCATATATGAGGAAAGGATAACAAATACAATATAAAGTTCAATCTCCCATAAGAGCACACAGAGATCACAGTCAGTCCGGGCTGGTCACTCTCTTGCTCTCCAGGTCCCCAATAAGACTCCCCACTGGCACAGCTATATGGTCCAGATCTCAGCCAGCTGGGCAAGCTAAAATCTCCAGCACCCTCTTTGTCCAACCAATAATTCGTGTCCCTGCCCAAGTAGCTGACGACACACACACACACACACACACACACACACACACACACACACACACACACACACACGCACACACATTGAGATAAGTTTATACATCCACACAGGCACTCCTGGGGAAGGTTGGCACAGGTTTTCCAGCTGTGCCCCCTTTTCCAGACTATACGGCAGTACCCTGCCACTACCCAGCTAATACTTATCAGCTAGTCAAGGGCCCTTAAAAGGGTGTCCAATTATTGCTGTGCAATATTATTATCCAACTGGTAGTATGACTAAGCAGTCTCAAGGCTTATTAGAGTGACTTGGTGCAGGATCCTTAAATACATGCAATGTACTCTTAGAGCTTAACTTTTCTCTACACAAATCAGCCACAGTTAAAAGGTTTTAAAATATGTAATAATAAATAATTAAAACCACAAGAAAATAATTTCTACTACACAGTCAGTGCTAGTCAAGAGTTCAGAGATCACACAGAAATACTTAAAATAATTCAGTAGTGCAGTTCTGACATCACAGAAAAGCACATAGTCTAATCTTTCTAGCTTCTAGCTATTCCTAAAAGAAAACACAAGTCTAAGAAAACTTACTTGTGAGCAAGAGGCAGTGCTATGAGTTGGATGATCAAGATAAAAATGCGTAATGCCTTCTGATTCTCTCTGTTTAAAATGCTATTGCAGTTCTGATAAACATTACATCATTTCACACTTTCCTGGTGTTCCCAGGCCAACAGTAACTACATCTACATTCTTTTACACCTCCTTTTGTTATTTTACAGCTGTTCATGAGCAGAGCAATAAAATAAATTTGCATATTTAAATCTAGCAATTTAACTATTGGTTAAAACAATAGAAAGACTTTCTTCATCTAGACTTTTCTGTACCACTGTCTACTTCAAAGGGTCACCACATGCTTTACTTTGGTCAGTAGAGTGCACTGTTGTCACATTTATTTCCAGTTCCACATGTAACAGTATTTTTTTACATTTAAGACAACAAGCCTGTAGTTTACATTCATATTTACAAATGACAGAATTATCTGCACTATTCTATCTGGCTAGGCTGGCAGCCTTCACCCTTCTCTACCAGTCTTCACAAAGTGATTCACTGATGACCTAAAACATGTTAAAAAATTGGAAACAAATGAAAAGGTATAGAAACATCACCAAAAAAAAAAAAAGAATCAATAGACATATTTTGCAGAAATATTTACAAAGACCATGTGAAACATAATATAAATGCTGAATGGATAGAACAATTAAAAGAAAAAAGTAAAGAGTTCTAATGTAGAGGATATGAAATGTGATGAAGTAACATTCAGAGAAATTGAAATTAAACTAAGAAAAACATCTAACAGGAAACCTTGGGTGCATTTGCTGTACCTAACTTTTGGCTAAAAATATTAACATTTTTGCTCAAATATTTAGCCCTGAGTAAAAATTACTTATATGTGCTTACTGAACTGACACCAGCTTTGTTAACAACAGGAAAAAAATGATACTCCTCCTTAAGAGTAAAACTGCAAGCAATTCTAAAAATTATAAATCAATAACTTGCCTTCCACTGATATACAGACTATATACTAGAACTGATGCTGACAGATGTTATAGTCATTTATGGCATACAGAAGCAAGTATATATATATATATATATATATATATATATATATATATATATATATATAATCTCTCTCTCTTTATATATATATATATATATATATAAATAATCTCTCTCTTCATATATATATATATATATATATATATATATATATATATACATATATATCTATATATTATATATATATAATCTCTCTCTCTTCATATATATATATATATATATATATATATATACATACATATATATATATATATATATATATATATATATATATATATGTATATTTATATATATATATATATATATATAGATACAGATAGAGATATAGATATAAATCAATATTAGAGAATTGTAAAATAAAGTGCTTACAGAACTGTAACTTGCAGAACTATAAACTACACCCCATATTGATCAATTATATTACTGCAACCATGAAACAGCATCAAATCATTATATAGCTAACAATGAAAAATGTAAATTATCATCCAAGGTATAAAAATTCAAAGAGGAGTATTCCAGGGCGAGGCTTTGTTAATGCTGCTTTTTTGTTTTCCCTTAACCCATTAAGCTGTTTATTTAACAGATTAAGCCATGGTTAAAATGTGCATCCCTGAAATCTTTCTTGTTCATCTTCATTTTGGGATGACTTAAAACTGTATAGTTCATCAGATGAGGAGTTGAAAGCATGACTGTGGGTGGTTAAAAGTTTTTCAGATGCTATACAAATGTCATTAGTTCTTGATAAACCCCCCCTGATTTAATAATCTTCCATGCAGGGCTAGTCTAGTCCTGTACGGAAGCGGCAGTTAAGGAGGAGGATGGCAGCGCACCCATGCATATTAATGAAGGCGCGCTGCCTGAACTCCTAATCCTAAACGGAGCATGTACGAGTGCAGGGGGCGTGTCTGAGAGCAGAGCTTCCAGAATAAACATGCCCCTGCAAAGCAGAGCAGCAGATCACTCATAGGTCTCCGCGTATCCTCACCAACAGTCCTCCATGTGTAGAAGAGCAACAGGACATAAAAATAAAAAGAAGCAACTCCTTTATTTACTTTTTAAAACTCTGAGTACAGCTAACTGTACGTGCGTGGGTGTGCCCATCGCTTAGCTACAGTTAAAGCAGCTTAAATGGCTGAAGAGGACAACAAGGAAGATATATGCAAATGAAGCAGCACAACAATACTGTAGTGGTCAGAGCACCCGCCTACAAAGCAGGCGTTCCCGGTTCGAGTCCCACTGCAGCACATACCATTTTCCATGTGAAATCTGTATACGAACATTTATTTACATTTTATTGCTGTAAAACCTACTAAATAACATGTAAATGTGAACTGGAGTACTGCACTAAATGCACATGTGAAGAGTCAGTACCATAATGAATAAGTCAGCAGTAAGCAGGCATATGCACAGATAAGCAGTAGTAAGCATAAGTAAGCACCAGTAAGCATGTGCAAGTGCGTTTGCACGGGGTGAAGCACCACTGACACAGATTAAGCAAAAGAGAAGCTAACTGGGTATAAGACACTGTGACCGGAAGCCAGCAGTGCTTACCTCTGCACAGACCCGCTTGCAACCACTTGAAAGTGCTTTAAGTACACCATATCCTAGGGCCGGTGTTCTGCCCAGCAATAAAACAAACAGCTTCTGCAAGGCCAGAACTCAGAACCATGCACGAAATGATTTACCTCTAAGCCATGCCAGATATGCAGAAATTGTATGTTGTCAGAAACATAACCCCAGCCCAGTCATGCAACACTACAGAGAATGTATACCTACAGCTAGATGGGCATGTGTGTGCAAATATATCACTATCTAAATGGATACAACATATCTATAGATGTAGTCACATATATAGACATATATATAAATATCCAGAGATATATACATATATATATATACAAATATATGAATAGATATACATGCAAATGCTGACAACTACACATATATATGTCAACATCTATATGTCCACATATACACATCAAGTGACATATGTACGCAGAAAGATGTCTCCGTAGGTATATTCCAACATAGTTAGAAATACGTAAGCAAATATATATACCCACAGAGGTATATATGGCCAGACATCTGTAGTAGATGAACAGAAATATATATGTCCACATGCACCATCAATGGGCCTGAAAGGCACCAAACAATATACGTCACTTATGAATTTTCATACCCCCCACCCAGCCAAACATTTCCACCCTGCAATACACTACTAAGCTCATAGCATTGTACGTCTGTCATTGAACTAGGGAATTAAATTAGCCCTCTGTTATGTGTCACATGTCGACATCACATACCCCTCTCCCCCACCCACTAGGTGGGCCGAGCAGTACAGGCTCATCCAACCCAGGCCATCCCCAACCCATATATGCATAACCCATAGGTCTGCTTCGCCCCACCTGCAGCACACATGCAGCCACCATCCCTACCCTGGTTACTGGCCCGTAGCTACCAACACACACATTGCCCCCCACCCCCGTCGAACCCTTCCCGTATGATGTTCTGACCCAAGTATCCTAGGTGTGGCACACGCCGTAGACCATGCACATAGCCAGGGGTTTCTCTTTAACCCTGGGTGCAGACGAAGGTCGAAAACCCAATGTTTGGGTTGTCCTGCATGGGACGAATGTATTCCTGGTACTAACAATAGGTGTCACATGTGACTTTGTGTACACTAAGGGATTTAGTTGTAGGTATTGCAAAGCATACGTGGCACACAAGGTTGGCCGGTATGCACATGAAACACAGTATCCAGCAATGCCATCAACATTACAGGATATGTAGCTAAATAGTTAGAGGTATATGTGTTTGTATAAATACCCATAACTAAATAGATATATACCCCCCCCCTCTGTAGTACAAATGTATACATACATAGATAGACATATAAATAAATACCCACATATACATATATACATATGCAGACACCCATACATCCACGTCATTAGATATATCTATATATATATATATATATATATATATATATATATATATATATGTGTGTGTGTGTGTGTGTGTATATATATATATATATATATATATGTGTGTGTGTGTATATATATATATATATATATATTCATGTATATATATATATATATATATATATATATATATATATATATATATATATATATATATATATATATATATGCAGATATATATATATATATATATATATATATGTGTGTGTGTGTGTGTGTAGACATACACAGGTATATAGCTATGATAAGATACAGCACTTAAGAATGACATATGTTCACAGGCCATGCCAATAGAGGTGAGGGGCCTAAGCAACAAATGAGTAACACGTAGCATGAACCCCACCCCCCAGTCTGACAGGGGAAACATATAAACAAACCCACAAACAATGTAAACAAGCCACTGCTCCCCGACCACAGGCAGGATACAACCGGGGGGAGGGGACTCAGTGGACCTGAGAAGTCTAATCTTGGAACAGAGACAGGAGCGTCCTTTGCAGGACACCCCAAAAATTGTTGTGTTATAGGAGGAAGCCCTTGCAATGACCCATCAAGGTGGGGCGTGTACATACCTGGACTACAAGTGTGGGAAAGCCTGATGACCCATGGGTTGAGACAACGTACGAGATGGGTCCGTGAAGTGGAGAGTGGGCAGTGTGTAGTGGTGTGTTTAGACCCGACCTACACCCAGAGTAAGAATGAGTGCCATAGAGTAGGTGCGGTAGGGGAACTATGGGTATGTAATTATGGGTCTAGGCATGCAGGTGTTTGCTGGGGAGGGTCTATTCGGACTGCCCCAGGGATGTAAGCAATAGTGTTCATTGGGCAGAGCCGCCACCCAATGAGCAGCCACTCCTGCTACGAGTTCCACTGCAGCACATTCTATTTCACATGGCAAAGAATGGTATAACCAGATGTAGATGTAATTTTGTAGAGGTATGTGTGTGTGTGTGTATATATACCCATAACTACATGGAGATATACCTCTCCCTCTCAGTAGTACAAATGTATACATACATAGACAGACATATATATAAATACCCACATATAGATAAATACATATGCAGACACCCATACATCCATATGTCGTTAGATAAATATATATATATATATATATATACATATATATATATATATATATATATATATATATATATATATATATATATATATATATATATATATATATATATATATATATATATATATATATATATATATATATATATATATAGGTACATGTTAGTACATCGACAAGTGAGAAAATCGACATCCACTTTCGACATAAATGAATAATCCGCAAATCACGGACATTTAACAGGTAAGAGATTAAAATTTCGCTAATCATGCCTACCATGTTTTAGTAAGTGTGGCAGTGTTATGCATGTGTGGTAGGCATGATTAGCGAAATTTAAACCTCTTACCTGTTAAATGTCCGTGATTTGCGGTTTGATTATTTCATGTGTGGTGAAGTGGATGTCGATATTTTCACTTGTCGATGTACTAACATGTACCCATATATATATATATATATATATATATATATATATATATATACATATATATATATATATATATATATATGTATATATATATGTGTATATATATATATATATATATATATATATATATATATATATATATATATGTGATTAATACATGCATATACAGATATATATATATATATATTTATGTGTGTGTGTGTAATACACACACATACATATATATATATATATATATATGTGTGTGTGTATATATATATATATATATATATATATATATATGTATATATATGTATATATATATATATATACATGTACATATATATATATGCATATATATATATATATATATATATATATATATATATATATATATATATATATATATATAGCTAGGATATGATACAGCAGTTAAGAATTACATATGTTCACATGCCATGCCAATGGGGGTGAGGGGTCCAATCAACAACCTTGTAACACGTAGCATCAATCCTCCCCCCAACTAGACAGGTGAAACATACAAACACACAATAAAAGTAAACAAACCACTGCTTCCCAGACTACAGTCAGGATACTACCAGTGAGAGAGACCCGCCAAATCTAATCTTGAAACAAAGACAAGAATGTCCCTTATGGGACAACCCAAAAATTCTATGCTATTCGGGTTTCCAGCCATTACACAGATGTCTAACAGCAGTGCACTTATGTTCTCAAGACTACAAGGTTGGGGAAACCTGATGATCCATGGGCGAGACAACATGCGTGATGGGTCCTGAGAAGTGGGGAGTGTTTACTGTGTACTGGTGTGGCCAGACCTGACCTACACCCGGAGTAAGGAAGAGTGCCGAAGAGGAGGTGCGGGTGGATAACTATCGGTATGTAATTATGGGCCTAGGCATGCAGGTGTTGGCTGGAGCATTTCTATGTGGACCGCCCCAGGGATGTAAGCAATAGTTTACATTGGGCAGACCCGGCACCTAACGAGCAGCCACACCCGATACGAGTCCCACAGCAGCAATGTCTAGTTTACAGGCAATGGGCAGAAAAAACAGATGTGTTGTTGCAAACTCACTAAATGACACCAAAGAACACATGGTCGCAACACCCCATTGTAGGCATGCAAGCCAAACTTATTTCCATCACAAGGTATTATTGCTGTCCCCATCCCCACCCAGGGGTGTGAGTGTCCAGACCTACCCCCAAATGCAGGATCTATACACAGCTGTCATTGTAGAAGAAATGGCCAGCTGTGGACCTTCCCGTCAGCCGTCCTGCACATCCCTGGACATGTCCCCTACTATCAGCCCCTCTGTGTGGCCCAATAACACCACTTACCTATTGACCCCTGTTGCATTCATAGTAATGTTCACAGTCATAAGTAGGTGACACTCTCCACACAACTATATTGGCAGAATCTGGGACCCCCCCAACCCAGGTGTATTACCGCAGCAGTCCCAGACTACACATGTAAATAACACATGAAGGGAAAACCCAAGCACATGTGGATCACCACCTGCTCACCATCCCCCAACACTCCATACCCCTACACCAACTACTGACACTGACATCTCCTATCCTGCCTCGCATACATATCCCAACACCCTGCAAACCTGCACTACTGCTCCCCCACCAATCAGTCGAACAGCCTACTATACAGTTAAAATGCCCCCCCCCCTCCACCTACCTGCCTACACCTCCACTATTCACATCTACTCTACAATACAGGCATGGCATAACTAAACCTAACCTGAATACCTGAGTGTAACCTATCCAGAAATGCTAAACTGGAATCCCACTTAACCTTACACTGACCTTCGTGGACAGTCATACCTGACATGTACACCTGACTTAAGCATGTATAATACTGACATGTAAATGAAGTAGCACAGGGATGATGGTTGACAGAATCACTACACAGCAGGCTGCACACAGTCAGCAACTGTTGCACACTGATTTGTGCAGAACCCATCACCTGATCATGTGCATCACCTACAAAAGCCATGCAGAAATCCATTCAAACCAACTCATTCGCTCTATTCGAGAGGGAGAGAGAGAGAGAGAGAGAAAGAAAAAAAAAAAAGAAAAGGAAAACAAAAACAAACATATAAAATGGAACTCACACAGTGGGGAACAAATAACTACAGGCCATAACCGGGAAGGCGTCACACCCATCCAAACACTAAAAGCTATGTAAAACATAGCTGTATGTAATTTAATGTAGTATGTGGTATAGATTATTAGGATGTATGATGTAGAATGTTTGATATGTGTCATCTGTAGTTGTCCCTGTAATGCTCTGGGCAATACTGTCTGTCCCTGTAAGCAGTGAGACATACCCTCCAACTGTGCAGATCAGCAATGAATGACAAAGATGTCAGCCATAATATCTGTGCATGTTATGTTAGCGTGGACAGTAGCTGTTGGTGGATGTACTGCCATCATGATGGACACATGGGTGTCAGAGTGCACCACTTGCAGGACAGTCATGTGAATGTGTAATGTAGCCTGCACAAATGCCATAGGTGTGTAATAGGTGTACCACCACTCTCACATCATAGTTACCACCCTAATGTTAGGCTGTGTTCACATGTGGTACCTGTCTGTGTTGCAGCAAGGCAGAAAGTGCAGCTGTGAGTGAAATACGGTTACAGAATGCGGACCGGATGTCTGTAGGTACTCCACATATCTGTGTGATATGGAATATGATGTGTATGTGTACAGATACAGACACTCATATAGACATAGGTATATCCACAATGTACAACATATATCTACACATATATGTACATAAATGTATATTTATACACATATATATAGTGGCACTGACAATGGCATGCAGGTGAAATAGTCTGTAACAGGCCAGCAAAGATAAGTGTCCCCACAGGAAGCATGGCTACAAACACATAGCACAAAGCATGGCACATACACATAGCACAAAGCTTGGTACAATACCGCATATGCCCCAATGGTAGTTAAACAGCTGACATACCAATTGCAGTCTGTGAACATGTTGTTGTAGCTGATATGCTGGGGGGAGACATATATGTGTATTAAGAACTATGGTAACACTGCTGTATGGGTGGCTCAGACCTATTTCCATCATTATGTCTTCCAGGAATCATGTTGCATAGTCGCCTTCCTGCGTACAGCGCTGCTGAAATGGCTATCATCATTAACCACCTGGTACAGCACTACGTACTTCTTTTTGGCTGGACAGCTCATGACCAGCAGGAGAGGACTGCCCAGTGGAATGAGCTAGTCCACAGGGTCAATGATGTCGGACTGCACAACCACAGCTATGAGCAGGTCCGGCATCATAGCACTGACCTGCTTCGCCATGTATGTCAGAATGCAGGTACCGTAAGGTGGTAACACCTCGCAATGGGGGGCAACCCGCCCATCCACCCCTTACCCGTGTGGAGGAGCTTCTCAGCAGCCTAGTGGCACCTGTCTGCCCGCAGCATCAACACCTGGCAGGGCACATTTTGGAGGTGGGTGCCAATGACACACCAGCTGAGAAGCATGCAGGTAAAGCCCCAGGGCACATTGGTGCACCACTCATGTGTATGCATCTGCATCTGTACAGGTACATCATGCAAACCTGAGATGTCATATACATAGTCTGATGCTGTGTAGTAGTAATAAACTGTTGTGTATAAGCTTTAATATTGTGTAATTCTAATGTTGATGTAACATAATGCTACACTCACCTGTTATGAATGCCACAGCTGTGGCCACTGACATCAGCTTTCTTGCACTCCTATGTAGGTCCCTCCAGCATATCACCATGGCAGCAGCCTGTAGCCAGTGAGTATGGTTCATGTTCATGCATGATGATAAACTGGACATGTAATAGCTGCGGACTATCCCACATGCACACATCTAACACACCTACCCATACTGCATGCTGTACATGTTCACGTTTTGTTGCTGAGAAATGCACTGCATCACAGTAGAGACCATGCTTGGGTATCGGAAGGATACAACAGACACATGCAAGATAACTAACATCCTGTCAATGTGCAATGTGTCCACAGGGATGTGACATGTGGCAGGACTCACGGCCTACAGTAGGGACATGTGTGACTCAACACCACCATGGATGCAGCTGCACACAATCAGATTAAGTAAATGTTACAGACGTAAACCTGATCCCACAGCACTTGTGACAGCAGTGTGTGCACGCCAAGCGTTGTGCACAGGAGTAGATCTTGCAGCCATGCAGAGGTCTGGGACATGTGTAGGGCACCCCTCACAGCCATGGTAAGGTCCATTGGTTGTCAGTGTAACAGTCATGTACTGGTCATACATGCACTGCTGATGTTGTGATCTGTAACGCAGACATCAGACATCCACAACTGATAGCTGTTTACATATCATCCCAGGTATGTGTTGCTACAACACACAGGGGCTGTGAGCATTGGAGCTGACATAACAGACACAGTACTACAGATGCATCAATAGTTTCTACACCTGAGAGGTATGGTGCACAGTACAAGGCAGGGTGCAGAACAGACCACAGTAACACGTTGTACATGGGTGCAGTGTTAACACAGGGAGGGGCCATCACCTACCAACAAAGCCCATGCCTCACACACATGTATACTGCTGCTAGCATGATGTCACTATAGTTGCACTGCATGCTGTTGAGCTCCATATGTAATGTATGTTGACAGAAGGCTAATGGGAGGACTGTGTGTACAAATGTTGTGCAACTCTACATGTAGGAATGTGGGGTCTGTGTGTGTGTGTGTGTGTGTGTGTGTGTGTGTGTCCATGTATGCACAGGCGATAGTGGGATTGGCCACATGGCGGTAATCCCCCTTGGGATTGTGCTGTACATGGAGTGAGACATGGGACACCAGGACAACCTGTCAGGTATGTGAACACAGGACAGCTGATAGCATAGCAAGGTCTGTAGCATGAAGCGTGCATTGGGAGGTGCAGTACATACCAGGTATACACATCATATTGCCAGTAGCAGATAGGTAACTGGCTACCCACATATGCAGCACTACAAATGCAATGGGGAATTACCACAGCACTTCAGTGAGTGTATCCAGGTAGTTCTGTCGTCTGCATGATGGGTTGCTTGTGCAGCAGATGTGGCATGGACTGAGCAAGACTGTCATATGAGGCTCTGGTGTGTGACATATGTAGTGCATGTAGCAGCCCTAACCATATAGGGGCCTCATACACCATTACTACCCATTCAAAGGGTAATACAGGGTGACAGCAGTGAGGCCATGTACAACCTACTCCACCTAGGTCAGGGATGCGATGGAGTAACAGGTCAGGTGTGGTAACTACGCATGTAGGCATGGAGAGGGATGATATATTAATGGGCTGTAGTGATGTGTGTATATTAGCAAGTGCCATGCAGGAAGGGGAACATATGTAACTGACTGTGGGACCGTCTGCAAACTCAGGGAAGGTGAGGTAGTAAGGCGGCTGTCAGTATGAGTGTGTGTGAGTGTGTGTACTGTTATGCACTGCTGTACAGTTCTTAACATGTGTATTTGTTTCCCCCACAGGTGGCGGGATGGGTCAGGGTCCTTCCTGCATGCATACTGAGGTAGGTATCCCTACAGACACTGATGAGGATGAAGGTACAGGTGAGGCACAGATGGGGTTGTCAGAGGCCAACACTGTGCCAGCATATGTCATCACCCTCCTAGCCACCCCAAGCCTGAAAACAGTTACAGTGCCCCTACAAACCCCATCACATGTGGCCATAGCAGAGGGATAGTTGGCACTTGGTGGCAATGACCAGGAAAGTCTGGTGTCCATGCCAACTGTGTCGGGTCACAGTCAGCATAGCCAGATGTCCGGAAGGCCAACACATCGGCAGATCTTTGTGGTGCTCATGGGAGGACCGCAGTTCATCCTGCCCCTGGCAGAGGTGCAACAACTGGTACCACCAGGAGCATGTTTCAGTCTGTAATGGAGGCACAGGTATGTATGGAAATGCACTCCAGACAGGTCCTGAGGCTGCATAGGTCTGCTTTTGCAGCTGTAAGTGGCAACCTCCATGAACTCGCTGCTGCCTTCCATGAATATACCGAGGTCATAGATAGATGGTGGGGTGAGATGTTTGGCCTCCTTGACCATGGTATGTCTGTGCTAGAACGTGTGGTGGGAGTGGTGCGACGGCCGTGTGGACATAGACCAGAGACACCAGCAGCTGGCAGTCAACGTGGATGTGCCAGGGCACACAGCCGCTCCCCTAGTGGCAGTATCAGCCCCAGCACACCACAGGGGCTGCTGTCCACGCCACACCACAGCAGGCCATGTGCATGTGGCCTTGCCCAGGCCTAGGCGGGACATGGTTCCAGCAGACATATGTCATCATCAGGGGAGATTAGCACTTCAAGGTCTGTACCTGCCCTGGCAGACACAGTCAGCGTGTCCGTGGCCAGAGTCACTGAAGTGCACACCGTGCCAGGTATGTTCTGCAGCTGTCCAACATTACCCATATAGGGCAGAGCACATGGTGGAATTGTGTGCATGCATACCCACACACTATGCAACCACAACTAGGGTGACCTCATACGACACACACCACATCACCACATCACATTCAAGGAATCACACCCCTCACCCACATACATGGTGACACATGTTTGTACCACTCTCAGCCTCTGGCACACCTGCAACACACCCTGTGCATATGATGATACTTATGGCACATCCCTGTCATCCATAACATCAATGCAGGGACAGGCTAACATGGTTCTAATGCACACAGTGACTGTAATGTGGTGCCGCAGTGTACCACAGTGTAGAATGCAGTCGGGGTAATGTGTACTGCATACATGTCAGGTAGTGTGGCCATGCAGCCAAGATGACATTCACACACCCTGTGCATATGATGATACCTGTGCCACATCCCTGCCATCCATAACACTGATGCAGGGACAGGCTAACATGGTTCTGATGCACACTGTGACTGATAGAGAGCCGCAATGTACTGCAGTGTAGAATGTAGTCAGGGTTACTGTGTACTGCATACATGTCAGGTAGTGTAGCCATGCAGCTAAGATGACATTCACATACCCTGTGCATATGATGATACCAGTGCAACATCCCTGCTATCCATAACATTGATGTAGAGACAGGCTAACATGGTTCTGATGCACACAGTGACTGTGATAGTGTGCCGTAATGTACTGCAGTGTAGAATTTAGTCAGGAGTAATGTGTACTGCATACATGTCAGATAGTGTAGCCATGCAGCTATGATGCATCTCAGATGTTGGTAACACCAATTGATATCCCCATACTGTCTTCCATTTGCGCTATAGGCATACATGTGTCAGCAGGAGGATGGTCCGCAGTCATATTCCACAGGGGTATGTCAGTGTGGTGACATCATGCCCATGACAGATGTGGTGTACAGTTGCACACATGCCACCAGTATGTATAACAGTTATTGGCTGTGCAAATGTGACCAGTGGCCAGCTGGTACAGGTATAATCTGCACCCTTATGTCAACCCATCCATATACACACACATCCTGACTTGGTGTCACTGTGTCTAGACCCCAACCTGGGTATGTAGTGCTACTGAACTGTGTGGCTGTCATTGCACACATGATACCATCTGTAGTGTGAGGAGTGTACCAGGTCATGTGCTACATGCAGACCATCCACAGACACGTACAATATGGTAATGGGGGATGTAATGTTTGTATATGGTGGATACATAGTGCGTCATACCATCATATACACATTGACCGACACATAACAAGTAGACACACATCTTAGAGACCTGGTTGTATAGTTGCTAACTAACTAGTCCATGTGTCCAATGTGTTACAGGTAGGCTGCACACAGCACATGTGTAACCGGGCTGTATCCTGTTATCTATTACCTGTATGGGTGATGGTGACATTGGCCACCTGAGAGGTACGTGGGCCATATACCAGGTGTACCATGGTGTAAAGACAGAGTACACAGCACCCACATCCCCCACTCAATATTGTACACACTAGAACCCATCTTGATACTCTGACATACCCACTATTACACATTGGCCACAACGCAAAAACAACCCATTGCAAATCACAACTGTGGTACCACAGGGATATACATATGATGCACATGCTACAGGCATAGTAGGATATTGCATTGCATTGCCACACCTATGGGTGAAAACAATATCCATACCACTGTGTGGCAATGTGTATTGCAATAGGAGTATGTGGACTCAGACCAGTGTACCCTACAGATATGCACACATGCACATATACACACATGTGTGGCAGACCTCAATGGGATTCTCATGCCTACCGACCCATTGGTGCAACACTGTTGTGCTGGTACTGCAAGGCATACGTAGCTGTTAGGGAGTGGAGTGTAACAGGCTACATGTTACATTAATGGGGTTGAGAGGCACCACACACTATACGGCTCATACAAATAGGCATCCCCCCAGCTAAACACATCCACCCTGCAATACACTACCAAGTGTTGGAGATCCCATAACCAGGGCCAGTGGCAACATGGGCACCCAATGTTACCTGTACTACATCCCACCTGTATGATGTCAGGCTGTTATTGGTAACATATCATGTAGTACAGTCTGGCTCCCATGGGGAATGCATTATGTGGAAGCCATCAACATTACCAGACTTCAGATACACAGACACAGATATGCAGATACAGGTATAATTATACATATATATATACATATATATATATATATATATATATATATATATATATATATATATATATATATACATATATATATATATATATATGTATGTATATACATATACATGTGACTACACATTCACATGCAGTTATATGTATAGTACGATACATAAGTGGTAGGTGCACACAATATGGAACAGCCTGACCCCTGAATGACTGGACACTGTATGTGCCACCCATACAAATGACAATTGTTGCCTGTAACATACACCAACAGAGAGATCATAGGTGAAACAACATCCACAGGTTTGCAGACATGGTAACCTGTTATCATGTACTATTACAGTTCTACATGCCATGCCATATAGCTCTTCAGACACTGACAACTATATCGATGGAGTGATGCTACAGTGGACCAGTTACACTCATACAGTAGACTGGAAAGGAGACACTCTGGGCCACAGGATACCTAACAATTGACAGTATGTACTCCAGGTGTGTAGTTCAGCAGCCTATATCTACACACTGTACAAACACAGTAGGTAGTATAGACGACTTATGACCACATAGGTTGTAACTGCTACATAACATGGCATAACTGACACCATCACGTGCACACCAACACACAGAACAGTTTGCATGGCAGGGGACAGTAGTCCTGCAGTACCCAGATCCATGTCAGTAATCTGTATATAGTTGAAGTATATGGTACTGTACATCCAGATGCCTTAAGGCAGCTCAACCCTGATACCCCTTACATTTTGTAGCAGCCTAGGTCTTTTCTGGTGCTCTCCCCTAGACTCAATAATATAGGGCCATATACCACTGTTATATACACTGGGCTCTGCAGTGCATGAGGGCATAAATGTATTGTGTAGGTGGCACCCACACATATATGGCCCCAGCCCCACCATATGTGTAGGGGTTACAACAGCAGTGTACTGATGGCAGACATGGCAGTGTGTTATACTCCCAGCTCACTATGGATCAACCAGCGACAACATGACATATGTGCACAGCTTGGTATGTAGGTGATGGACAGAGGCTGGAATACAGACAGATATGTGGACAACTATTGTCATACACTACGCAAGGTGCAGGTATTACAGGATAGTCTGTAACACACCCTTAGTCAGGGAATTGCTGGTATGGACGGCCATGGATGTAGCCATGTACCAGTAACATGCAACACACACACTGCCAGTGCGTTATCTGACACAAGACCTGTGTGGTGGACAGACAAGACATGATAGGCACAACTTCAGGAGCTTGAGGGTAGGCCCACAGTTATGTGCTATGCAGATGGACTGCATTCCATGGCAAACTAGTATGTACACCCACACCCTGTAACACCAGTACTGTACAAAGCATAACACAACTCCACTCGTAGTCTGTCTGTACTTCCTGATCCTCTTACAAATATGTGGCTGCCCTGAGTGTGCCAGTTCTCCTGTATGGGGTATTGCTACATGCTGCCCACACACAGGATGGATGCCCATCACACAGGAGATGTGATGGGACCGTGCACACATGATGTGGGGTTCAATAGTGGGTGGTTGCCATGACAGTGTTAAATGGGTGTAGTACACATGTGTAATCATATATCTGGCTATCTGTATATGTATATGTACATATATTCCCACCATAATTCCTGGACATGATGTGTAGGACAGCCCCAGCCCGTATGTTCCCAATGTCGTAGTTGCAGGGGTGTCAGGTATCTCTAGCAGGTATACTAGTAGGCTATTGCTACTGTCATTGGGATTGTCTTCACAGACATGGTGTGTGTGGCAGGTCACATCTGCTCATAACATGTGTGTCATTGGTTACTGAACAACATCCAAAGGACATCAGTGTACAGTACTGCTGCTAGCATGTAATGCCCTTGTGGACTGCAGCAGAGATATTGGCCAATATATGTGGGGGTCTGACACAGTCTGCACAGTACAGAGGTATATGCATAAGCCCTTAGTGCTACACATGTGTACCATGCCTGACAATATGGATGTGGATGGCCATGTAGATGGGTATAACACATAACGACTGGTATATAATGTCCACCATTGGTCATGCATTCACACACCCCTGCCTGGCCTGTAACGGTATGACCACTGGTACAGGGTTGCCATGGCCACATACTACACAATAGGTATTGACATACATCTGCACTGCATCTCACTGAACTGTTTGACATACATGACTGTTAGGGGAAGTCCGGCAGTGGGACAGCTGGCTAGTATCTGCACATGACATCCCACTGGGTAGGTACACTCAGCTTCTAGGCATGTCACAATGCACTGTGCAGGCTGCAGGCAGATTGGCTCAACACTGGCCTACATCTCCCAAGGGGGAATGCACATTTACCTGCGTATGAAGCAGGCTCCACAGGCATGTCACAGCAAAGGGTAGGATACACCTGTGTGACAGTGCATATCCACAACCAATGTGAACACAGCCACAGCCACATATGGTTAGCTAGCATGGTATGGACTATGTGTTCGACACCATCCTCATATGTGCCACTCACAGACTGCCCTACATATACTGGTCTGCTACACAGTTTGGTCTGCTGGCTGTCTGTCATATGGGACATGTGTATTTATGGCCCTACAAAACATGTACACCACTACAGTACCATACAGTGGGGCAGCATGTAACATCTGATAGTAGGGGAACTAGAACAATGTCATCTACCCCAGTCTGTGCACAGGCTAAGGTACATATCAACACTACACACACTGTCGACATTCACCATAGATACACAGACCTCAGTACTGTATGAACATCCTCAGAATGTGCAGGTAATGTAATGTAAAGTAACACACACAAAAAAAGCAAAAACGGAGAAGAAGGCAATAAACAGCACTGATAACCAGGGAAATTGCCCAAACAACCACAAGGGAAGCTTGCAACACAATAGGAAACTCCAAACTAGATACAGTTGATACTCGCAACACAGTAGGAACTCCGAATTGAATTCAGTAGATTCAGTTTATTATAACGTTACTAACACAGTAGGTTTTCGACAGAAGTCTTCATCAGAAACAATACAACAAATCCAATTACAAAACAGCTTATATATACCATCCAATTAGTAATTAAGATGCTATCAAAAACATGCCATCAATTAGTACTATAATACAATTAGTTAAACCACCTCTTCACTAAACTTATTACCTAAAAATACATAATCTCACATAAAATTGTAAGTGTATACAAATGTGTATGGTATTCATAGTTCAATGAAAATACACTATATAAAATCATTGTAACAACATTTAAAATCTTGGATATTAAAAATTCACACTACAAAAAAGTAGGTATAAATGTGTATATCTATAGTACAATACTGCCACCTGGTGACCTGGAGGTGAATACATTTGATATTTCAAAGTTTAGCAGATCTCAACTTTAATACTGGATTAATGGAAAGAAAATCATTCAAACCAGGAGGTTTATTACATTCTAAAACAATCTGCCAATATAATTCTTTGTATTCCAACTTGTCCTCCCACATACCTCCCCTAATGTCCTTGGGCACAGAATCCAAGGTAAAAAAGGAAAATACAGCCTTGGAACAAGTTAACTGGTGCCTGTACAAAGCATTATTGGTGTTCTGTTTTTTAATTTCATACATATGTTCATAAATCCGGCACTTCAGTTTTCTTTCTGTTTTCCCCACATAGAAAGAGGTGCATTGGTCACATATGGCCAAGTATACTATACCATAACTATTACAATTAAAAGTTCCCCTACTAGTAAGCAGTTTGTTTCTAGCATCTAAAGAGACCTGACCTTTATTGACTATCCAAGGACACTGTGAACAAAATTTGTAGGTTCCATACCCTCGAGGACCTATACTTTTGGGCTTTGGACCACCAAATTCAAAAATTTGTTTGAAGTTGGTGTCCTTACGATAAATACATTTTAACGGTCAGGTCTTTTTAGATAACCTCAGCAAGCTTGTCAGGGTACCGCTATGGGGTGGCCAGTGTGTGCATGGCCCATACACCATTCATGTAGCGGTGACATGCCACAGGTGGCCACACATGGGGTCATATGTCACAGGTGCATGCCTAGGACAACTGTCTGACTATGTTCTTGTACAGCCATGTTGCGCAGCTGGCACGTGGACCACATAGTTTGTGGTGCTGACAGGTACTGGTCGCTAGTAACTGCAGTGTGTGACATCTGCAACTGATGTGTTTGGGGCCCTTTGGCTGTGTGCTTGGTGAGACAGGCGTGGATGGCTCCTTATCATGGTCACCCTCTTCCACACATCTATATCCATCTACCTTTGGCGTATTATGGTGTGTTGTTCTTACATATATGTCTGTATTCCTATCCACTGTGTGTGCAAGGCATGAGTGGTGCATACTGACATGTGTCTGCAGTAACTATTGCAACTGCCGGATATGTCTGGTCCACTGGTGTTTGCATGCATGGCCTTCATGTGTTTAACTGTGTGAGCATGCCCAGTATGACCTTTCAATATGTAGATGACTGACATTGCCTTTGTTTCTCCAAGTGTGTGAGCTTGCCCAGTAAGGCCATCTGTTATTCATGTGTGGAGCATGTCCGGTGGTTTCTACTGCACAGCTGACCTTTGTGTTGTACACCGACAGGTAGCATGCTGTGTCTGCAGGGTATCCACTGATCATTTGGCATTGACTGTTGCAACATGTCTGCATAGCGGGGGGTGCACCTGACTATTTCTATGTTTCTACACAGGATGGGGGGGGCACACCTGACTGCTACTGTATTTCTATGTGGGGTAGGGGGGCACACCGGATAGTTGTACACATTTGCTAGGACTGTACTGGCATGTCCTGTAGTCCATTTCAGTCAGTAGTCTTACCCATTGTGCTGACTATGCCATACCAGTATACTTCTGTTCTTATCTTTTGATTGCATACACATTAGTTTCTGACTTCCTAGCCATCACAACTGACATACCACTACCTGTCCTGCTGCAGTCTGTCTGTGTAGGCCTGGGTGGGGCTCACCCGTACCCCTCAGTCAGAGGCCATAGTATAGCATTTGTTTGTGTTTGTCTACACCTGTCCTTCTGGCCGTGACTGTTGTTAGGTATGTGGCCCCACTCCTGACTGGCATGTGTGATTCCCTTATCTTGTGGCTGTCCCAGTATTGCACGTGGTGCTGCAGAGCTGCCTATGTCGGATGCATGTAGTACACTGCCTACACATGGTTAGGCACAGGTAGTGTACTGTTTGGCATCCCTTTTACTGTATGTGAGAGTCAGAGAGAGGTGCTATTCCCTGGGTCCCTGCCATGTCAGTGTATGTACTATGCATTGCCTCTTTGCCAGGACCAGGGCATACTGGGCACACCTCCTTCTGCCTACTGGGGCAGGCTCAGGTTGTTCCTCCTCTAAGTCACTCTGTGCCTGTGCAGGCCTTGGCATTGGTGGGGGACTATATGGCCCTGCCCCTTGCTGCTCCTGCTGCAGCTGTTTCCACAGGATCATATTGTGTAGCATGGCACATACAAGGGAGATTTGGGTACATGTAGTTGGTGAGTACTGCAAGGCTCCACCGGATGTGTCCAGGCACCAGAACCATGACTTGAGCATCCCAAACACATGCTCTGTTATGATTCTTGCTTGTGCGTGTGCCTCATTATGGAGTTCTTGTTCGGGTGTGTGTGCATTTCTGATGGGTGTCATCAGCCATGGCTCCAGTGCGTATCCAGCATCCCCCAATAGGAGACCATGTGGGATGTCCCCATTGGCAAATTTCTGGTACAGCTACATCAGATGCCAGATGTGGGAATCATGATAACTTCCAGGGAGGCCAGAACACACATTCAGTATTATGCCCTGGGAATCATATACGACCTGGCAGTTGATGGAGGGGAAGCTCTTGAGGTTGATGTAGACCCTACCCTGCTCACTGGGTGGTACTTTGATGCATATGTGCGTGCAGTCTATTACACCCACTACCTCAGGGTATTCTGCTATTTGGTGGAAGAGATGCATACTGCTGGCCAATGCCTCACGGGTGAGGGGGGAATATACGTGCTCACCAACATGTGCTACCATGGCATCCAGAGTACCCTGGATGCTGATGCCTGTGAGTTCCCCATCATATCCCCAGTTGGCATTTGGAAGGTACCTGTAGCTAGTATTCTTAAGACTACACATACCTTCATTTCCACTGGGATGGGTTCCCCTCTGTTAGTTCTGTGTGTCATGTGTGGCCGGCACAGCTCAACAATCTGCTGTAGGAGGTCCCTGTCCACCCTATAGCGCTCCACTATCTCCAACTCATGTAGCCCTTGGTAGGTTACCCTGGGTCTGCATACTCTTCTCCGTCTCCTCACTCTTGGTTGGTCGGAAGCATTCCTGTCCTTGCCACTCTCAGCCTCTTCCATAAGTAGTATGATAGCTATTGCAGCCCCTAACATTTTGCTGTTGTGAGTGTTAAAAGTTCCCCGTTTGTTTACACCAGTGGTGTAGGGTGTGGAAAAAATGGAAGGGTAGGTGTTGGCATAGTTTATAGTGGCATTCTGAGCTGGGCTGGACTGGTCTGCTGCCTGTGTAATTGGCTGCTTCTGATACGTTTCACCTGGCAGCGAACCTAGTACCCCTTGATTAACTTCCTACTGCTGCTTTCTCTTCCTATTGCCCTTCTGATTCATCCTGGGGATGCGCCGCACAATTGGTGTACTGCAATGTGCACACTGCTGCTATTTCCTGGGTTCACTTCCTTTATCTTCCTGTAGATCCCGTTGAGCGGTGTGCACACCCACTTACACTTTGTCGTATGTGCTGGGCAGGTTTAGACACACCTCCTGGCTTTACTGTGCTAAGCTGGATGCATCCCCGAGCCACAGGGCTCCAATCCACTGACATTATGCCTGACATTCCCACACATGATGTCACCTACCTCCTAGCCTTACACTCAGCTATTCATACTCATACACTGTTGGGACCTGCCTCACATGCTGGGGAAAACCGGGATTCACTATCCTTCCCCTCATTTGCATAGAATTGCCTGCTAATGCATAGTTACATGTGTCACACTGTGCCTCTCCCCTTAGCAACCACTACTCACTGGTCAGGTTGTCTTTTGCCTGCCATTCTTATTTCCCCACCGGTCCCGTTCTATGCTTCAATGGCCGTCATCGGTGGACATATCATAAAAGTTGTACTTTGTACGTTTGGCATTGTTTGTAATGCCAATGGCTTTCTACTTGGCTATTGGAATGCTTCCTTAATGATATACAGCCTTTATTTGGAGATGTCATAGATCCGCGGTGGTGGTGCTGCGGTAGCATTGTCACCTCACAGTCAGATGCTGTCAGGTTCGATTCTCAGCTAGACCGTCTTTTGCGTGGAGACATGTGTGAATGGGCATACCTTCGTTGAAGGTTGTGCATCAGCGCTGGAAACTCGGCACGTAAAAATCAACTACCAATCATTAGTGGACCGAAGTTCTGCTGTGGTGACCCCTAACTGGGAAAAGCTGAAAGACACAACAACATTTGGAGCTGTCATAGCTCCGTTTTGGAGTTTGCAGTACTGTACTTGGGTACTAACGGAGTACATTTCTGCATATTACGCTAGTCCTTCACGCCCTGATTCCTGCTTCCTGGATGGCAGATTTACCTAATTTGCATGGTTTTCACCTGCAAATGGGGTGATTTGCATATAGGGGCTGGGGACGTGCAGCACTAGTGCTACACCGCTCACGCACGTCATATGTGCTCATAAGTGGATCTCTCAGCCAGCATATTGACAACATTTCATCTTACACTAATCATACATGCCGTGCAAGCTTTTGAGAATCCGGGGGGAAAGTGCAAAAGTAACATTTTAAAATGGGAAAGCTATAGCACCAAGAAAATATCGTTCTGGGACTGAGATGTGATACAAAGGAACTTCAGCTGGAGGAAGTAGATAAATATCTGAGACTTGATGAAGAATTGACAATAAAACCTGAATAAATATGAATAAAACTAAGTAAGGAGTGCTATTACATACTAAAACTGGCACTGAAAACTACCTTGAAATCCAGGAATAAAATCCAAGCTATAAACCAATTAGTTCTTCCTGTTCTAACTTACAGTTTTGAGGTGATTGACTGGCCCTCATAAGGTACTGGATCAGTTGGACAGCAAAACAAGAAAATGCTTCATGCTTATCAAATGATATATAAAAATCAGTGTATACCTAAATTATATATTCCTCATTTTGAAGGAGGTATGGGCCTCCTTGAAACTGATTACATACAGCTGTTGTCTGAAAGTTTTAAAACATGAAGAGAGGAAGTCCAAGATGACCCCTCTGCTTAGTTTAGCAGTTTATGTGTGAAATGGGAATAGAACTTAAACTAAAAGTGGACAAAAAACAGGCAACAACTGAATGTGCCAAAGAAAAAGCAAATGCATATAAGAAGAAGAATCAGATGAGATGGAAAGAAATGTTAAAAAGGCACAAATATCTGAAAAATACAGAGATTTGGAGCAACCTCATGTCAGTCAGGATTTGGCACAGAAATGATTAAGGAGAGATGAATTCAAACCCAAAGATGAAAGGTCAATAATGGTGACTCAGGATAGTGGACTACATGCATGGTGGTTTACAAAGTCCATTGAACATGTGGGAGAAACAGACAATTGCAGGTTCTGTAAAACAGAATTGGAAACAGTTGCACATCATGTTGCTAGATGTGATACACTCATGGAAGAGCGCCTATATACTGAAAGACGCAATAATCTGACAAGACTGTTGCACTGGGGTTTGTATGAACAATGCAATATGGAGGTAGCAGAGATGGATTGAAAACATGAGCCACAAAGCATTACAGCGAATTATGAAGTTTTTATCACATGGGATTACCCATTACCAACAGTTCAAAAAATGGTGAGGAGAAAACCAGATATAGTAGTCCAGGAAAAAAAGGCAAAAGTAGCATTGACTATTGAAATTGCTACATTTAGCGATTATGTTTTACATACAATGACACAAAGTCATAAAATACCAGGATTTGCAGGCAGAAATTAGAAGAATTTGGAAGGATAACTAGAGAATTCAAATAATAGTAGCAACAAAGGGTCTAATAAAAAAATAATTTACAGTTGTATTTAGATATGCTACTGTTGTAACTCCATCACTGAAAAAGTCAGTTCTGGTTATATTGCAGGTGCTGTGAAGACCACTTTTGGCTAACATCAAAAACTGAAGCAATGCTAATTTTGTGAACTTTAATTATATTCTGACTTAGGAATGGGGTCATGGTATTAGAAACCCAAAGGACTTGCAGAAGTTAAACTGAGAAGCTAACAATAAATGATATGACATACTCAGACCCTGGGGACATATCCAGTCTACTAGTGGATAAATTTAGCTCTAATTTCACCCTCTCTCTCACCCTACATTTCTAAATCATTTACCAGCATCTAGATCCCCCTCAAATTGCCCAAGAAAAAGTAATCAAAGCACTTTTCAAGGCCAAGAGCACTACTTTTATGAGCCCAAATGACATATCAAGACTATCTGTTGACCAGCCTGACACAGTATCAGTCTCCAAACAGGCTATGTGCCAGATGAGTGGAGGACAGCAACAGTCATTCCCTTGCACAAAGGTGGGATATCGATGGACCCAGGTAACTACAGGCTCATAAATCTATAAGGTTTTTCACAGGATGACATTGGTAACCTACAACCTCTTGACCCACGCCAGTTCAATTTTGTCAATGGCAGATCCTGCCTGCATAACTTTGTCAACTTCTTTGATCAAGTTACTGAAGCAGTTGATGAGGGCAAATCAGTACACACTGCATATCTAGAACTCTTAAAGACTTTCAACACCATCCCACACTCAGGTACTATTGATAAACTTCAGGTTGGAGTTTCTGCTTCCACCAAAAGACTTGTCCCTAGTAGTGTACCCAGGGGTCAGTCATTGGGCCACTCATCTTTAGCATTTACTTCTTGGATATCAAAACTAATGTAAAGGATTTTCAGCTGACCGAGTTTTCTGATGACTGTAAACTTGCTGCCATCATAAAATCTACAGAGGATACAAAGTTATACCTTTCAAAAATCTCTAGGTATTCATAGGTTCATAGGAAGTTGTTAGGCTAATGGCCCTAGGGCCCTTACAAGCCTAGCCAAATTCAGTCCTTGTTCCCTCAACCATCTAGAGATATGGTCTATGTTACCTTGGATCTAAATCAGCACTGATTGCCACTATCCAAGAGAGACATGGGTGAAACCCCTGGGGTGAATTTGTGGTTTCCCATCCAATCATCCAAGTTATGTTTAAAAAGTGTTAAAGAGGGTCTCTGTTTAACCTGTATTAGAAGTTTATTCCAGAGAAGAGGCAACAGCTGAGAGACATATCTGTCTCTCCAGCAAGTCTTGTTGATGTTACATGCTAGATTAAGGTCTCTAAAGTGAGTGAATCATGTACGATTTGACTTAAGAATGTGCAGCATTTCCATTAAGGCCGGATCAGAGGTCACTCTGCATGCAAGGCACAGGTCACCTCTGAGTAGTCTATACAATATAGAGCATAGTGAGAGTGATTTCAGTCTGTCCACGAGACATGTGCAGAAGACCCTGAGTTTTCTTTGTGAGGAACCTTTGAGGTCTCTAGTTGTTGCAGGTGCCTGTTTAGGTACATACCAAAGGGAGCATTGTACTCTATTATTGGCCTGATGAGGACACAGTACATGAGGGTTATAATTTCTTTTTTTCTGGAAACTATGTCCTTGTTTATGAATTGAGCCATGTAGAAGGCCTTCCATACCACCATGGAGATGTGGTGATCAAAAGCAAGGTTGCTGTCAACCTCTGTCCCCAAATCTCTCACCACTGATTTATAGCACAGGTTGTTGTTATTAATATGGTAATCTGCAGGGACATCACCTTTGCCAAAGGGGACAATAATGTATTTTTTTTCATTGAGTTTAAGATCATGACTTTGGAAATAATAATTGGTTTGTGTAAGTCCTTCTTTTAGAATATTCATAGGTTTATAGCTTCATAGGTTTATACTAGGCTATCTGCCCTAAGGCATTTATAAGCCTAGCCCAAAGTTTTGTGGCTTACGCCACCCCTTATGTTAAAAAATACTGTGCCCATTAGTTTGTTGTGCCTCTGTCCAGCAGTGACACAGAGATGATTCCCGGGGTAAACCTACGATCTGCCATCCACCGGTCAAGATTTCTCTTGAACAGAACCATCGAGGTGCTCTGCCTCACATGGACTGGGATTTTATTCCACAGCATAGGGAGTCTCTGGGTGACAAATCTATCCCTCCAGCATGTCCTATTTATATCCATGCTAAGGTTTAAGTCACTTGCTCTAGTGGATCTGGTAGATTTGGATTTTTTGAGGTGGAGCATGTCCATTAATTCCAGGTTGGACATGGCCTTGTATGTCAGGCACAGGTCACCTCTGAGCAGGCGGTATGCGACTGAATAGAGCTGGAGTTTCTTCAGTCTGGCAGCGTATGACAGATTTTGGAGTCCCTTTATCCTTTTGGTGAGGAACTTTTGGGGTCTCTCCCATTGCTGCAGGTGTCGGGTGAGATACATCCCGAATGGGGCATTGTACTCGATCATTGGTCTGATAAGTGAAGAGTACAGGGGAACAATGACCTCACTTGATCTGGATGTGAATCCCTTCATGATCAGGTGGGCAATGTAGAAGGTCT
This sequence comes from Protopterus annectens, assembly GCF_019279795.1. NCBI lineage: Eukaryota > Metazoa > Chordata > Ceratodontiformes > Protopteridae > Protopterus > Protopterus annectens. The sequence goes on along the minus strand of NC_056743.1, from coordinate 1,859,625,018 downwards.
TTCTAACCACTTTAGCAATGTGAGTGTCAAAAGAAAGGCCACTGTCAACCTGGGTCTCCAGGTCCCTGATAACCTCTTCTGTGCTTAATGGATTGACATCATCTGGTGACTCAGTGACTGCTCCCAGTTTGCATTCATCAGCAAACTTTGTTAGCCACAGACCTTTTGTTTTTGCCTGTAATTCTGAGAAGTAGATTCCAAACAATAGGGTCCCCAGCACCAATCCCTGTGGAACACCACTGGTAGTGCATCTACTGGTGGAGGTGGAGTCCCCTATTTTGACTCAATGTGTTCTGTTTGCAACCCATCTTACGGTATATGGGTCGACCCTCGGCTGGGTGAGTTTTCCAATGATGTCTGAGTGGGGGATTGTGTCAAAGTCTAGGTAGGCTGTATGCATAGATTTGCCTTTATCCAGGGCTTTGGTGACAGTCTCAAAGAAGTCCACCAGGTTCAATAGGCAAGATCTCTCTTTAACAAAACCAAACTGGGTCAGGCCAAATGTTTGAATGTCTCCTATATCCTTGTTGATAAGGTCTTTTCACTTTTGTAATTTCTCCAAAACTTTTGGATTTCTAATACCATGATGGGAAAGGACTCCATTCCTAAGTCAAGGTATAATTAAAGTTCATGAAATTACTGTTATTTCAATCCTTGATGTTAGCCAAGTGGTCCTTGCAGCACCTGCAATGTTCATAGGTTCATAGGTGGGTACTAGGTTCATAGGTAGGTACTTGGCTATCTGCCCAAAGGCATTTATAAGCCTAGCCAGACTGTATTGGCTTTCGCCACCCCCTTAGATTAGTTCCCTGTTCCTCTGTCCAGCAGAGCCATTGATGTCATCCTTGGGGTAAATTGTTTCCCATCCACTCATCAATGTTTCTCTTGAAGAGTGTTAGTGAGGAGTTCTGCTTAATGTAGATTGGAATCTTGTTCCAGAGCATGGGAAGTATCTAGGACAGGAATCTATCCCTCCAGCACATCCTATTTATTGTTGTGGTGAGGTTTAGATCCCTAGAGCATGTTGTTTGTGGGAATATGGCTTTCTTTAGGTGGAGCATGTCCATCAATTCTGGGTTGAACATGGCCTTGTATGTCAGGCAGAGATCACCTCTGAGTAGGTGGTATGCAACTGAGTACAGCTGGAGTTTCTTCAGTCGAGCTGCATAGGGCATCTTTTCTAGGCCAGTGATCCTCTTAGTGAGGTACTTCTGTGGTCTTTCCAGCTGTTGCAGGTGTCTTGTAAGGTACAGCCCAAATGGGGCATTGTACTCGATGATGGGTCTGATGAGTGATGCATACAGCGGCACAATGACCTCTTTTGATCTGGATGCAAACCCTTTTGTGATTAGGTGGGCCACATAGAAGGATTTTCTAACCACTTTGGCAATGTGATTATCAAAGGAGAGATTACTACCTACTTAGGTCCCTAGATCCCTTATTATGTCTTCTGTATTTAGGGGGCTACCACTTATGTGTTTGTTTGTGGGTACTTTGTTTTTTCTAAAGGGGATGACTATGCACTTTTGGCATTTAATTTGAGGCCATGGTTCTGACATCAGGTATCTGTCTCAGTGAGACCCTTTTGGAGGATGTCTGTGTCAGCCGGAGAGTCAATTATAGTCCCTAGTTTGCAGTTGTCTGTGAACTTGGTCAGCCATAGTCCTCCTGTGCTTGCCTGTACCTCTGAGAAGTATATGCTGAACAGGAGGGGTCCTAGGACTGATCCCTGGGGAACACCACTTGTAACCAGTTTAGAGTCAGACCTAGCTCCCTCAACTCTTACCATGTGGGTTCTGTCCATGAGCCAACTAGCAACCCATCTCGTGATATAGGGGTTTATGTTCAGGCTGGTGAGCTTGTCTATAATACCAGAATGGGGAATCGTGTCGAAGACCTTTGCAAGGTCTAGGTAGGCTGTGTGGACCAACTTTCCCTTGTCTATAGCCTTGGTAACTATTTCAAAGAAGTCCACCAGGTTTAGGAGGCATGATCTGCCCTTAAGAAAGCCGAACTAGGTAGGGTCCAGTGTTTGGCGGTTCCCAATGTCTCTGTTAATAAGATCCATGATGATGCGCTCCATAGCCTTGCAGACCAAGCTAGTCAGTCTTATAGGGTGATAGCTCCCAGGGTTTGTTGTGGCTCCACCTTTGTAGAGCAGAATAATTATTGCTGTGCACCACTCTATGGGCACATAGCCTGTGGAAAAGCTGAGTTTGAACATTGTGTTTAGGTGAGGGGTTAGTTCATCTTTGAGCTCATATAGGATGCAGCCTGGGACACCATCCGGTCCCATTGATGCTGTGTTTTTGGCTTTGGAGAGGGCTGTCTTAACCTGAGTGTCTGTAATTTAAGGGGCACTGCATACTTCTGGTATGGTTATGGGCCCTTTTGGGGTTGAGAGGGGAGTGAAGTTTGCACTGAACCTGTCTGCCAGGATGTTGGAGATATCGGTTGGTTCAGTGTATTTCATGCCATTCTGCACTAACTCCGAGCACATCTCAGAATTGCAACTTAGATTCTTAACATAGCTAAAGAATGCCTTGTGGTTATCTTTGGAGTCCTTGGCAATTTTTCTTTCAAAGGTAGCCTTGGATGATTTTATGAGGGATCGTAGTTTCTTGCTGACACTGATCAGGGATGTCTTCCCTTCTTGGGAATTTACTCTTTTCTTTAATAGTTTCCTCTTTCTATTGTATAGCTTGTTTATGGCAGGGGTCCACCAGACTGGTTTCCTTTTCTTGGAGGAGTGAGTCTTGGTTTTGCTTGGGATAGCATGATCCATGCATTCTTGAAGGTGCCCGTACAGTGCATTAGTAAAGGATTTTACAGCTAGGGCAGCATTATTCTTTAGCATGGGGGCTTTGAAACTTTCCACCTCGGTCATAAGTGATGTGAAGTTTGCTTTTGAAAAGGTTTTCAAGGTGGTTTCTTTGACCAGGGGTGGGGGCGGAATGTGGATATCCAGAGTGATTAGTTTATGGTCAGATCTAACCAGTGAGGGGTTGACCTCCGGTGTGAAACACCGGTCACCCATGTTGGTGATGATCAGGCCCAATATGTTGTCATGTTTCGTGGGGGTGTTGACCAGTTGATCTATGGCATTTGAGTTTATAAATTCTAGGAAATGTTGGGCAAGGGAGTTAGTATTTGAGTAGTTCTCTCGGTTAATGTTTGGGTAATTGAAATCACCCAAAATCAGGGTGTTTGGTAGGACCTTTATGTTTCCCAGTGTTTCCAGAAATGTGGAATGGGGGTCCTGGGACATGGTTGGTGATCTGTAGCAATTTGAATTGCAGTTTTGCCCATTGTTAGTTGCATGTGGATGATTTCTGAAGCATCGTGCTGTGCCACTAACCTGGAGGTGCGGGCATCCTTGATAAATATGGATATGCACTGCCTTTTGTGTTTTATTCCGGGTTTTGTGGATGAAATATATGGTATGAGTTGTAGCCTGGTAGTGCTGGGGTGCTCTCTGCAGCCTTAAACCAGGTTTCTGTTACTGCACGTATATCAATTTTCTCCATATTGACGGGTGCCTCGAGTGAGTGTATTTTGAGGTTTAGACTTCTGGCATTGAGTAGCATTACCCTCAGTTTTTTGTTACTTGTGCTATTTACGGCGGTGGGTTTGTCTTTTGAGCCTTGCCTAAAAAAAGACACTATGGGGGTGGCAAGAGCCTTGGCAAGTATTCAAAAGCCTAAGGGTGACAGGTGCAAGCCATCCCTAGCGAAGCATTGTGGCTTGTCGAGCATATCATCCCAAGCTGACAGGCATTGGATCCCCTTTGAATGACACCAGTACTTAAGCCAATTGTTGAAATTGATCATCTTGTCTTCATATTGTGGCATCATTCTTGGTGAGGGTAAGATGCTACTCAAGGTCAAGGTCATACCGGCCTGGGCTACATGCTCAGAGAGCTCCTCTATGTCTCTTTTCATGTAGTCCAGGGAGGTACGTCACAGGTCATTCACACCAGCATGGACAATGACTGAGTCATATTTGTACTTGCCTTGGAGTGACCTGAGTGCTTATGTTATGTGGCGGATCCTAGTGCCCGACAGGCTGCTCACCGTGACCCTCTCCTTGCTCAGCCTGGTGAGCAGGACGTCAGTGTGCCTGATGATAGAGTCACCTATTACAAGTGTATCAGGTGTGTTGTTTAGTCTTAAGGGCTGTGACTGTTCGGCACACTGGCTTTGTGAGATATGTGTTGCACGTGTTTTGTTTTGGGGTAGCGGTTGCTTGAGTGTCTGCTTTGGAGGTCTCTGCTGCTTAGGCAGATCTTTATTTAGAGCCTCCGAGTATGTTTTTGTGTGATTATGTGTTTGGTTTGCTGTCGTGGTAGGTCTATGTGAGACTGGAATTGTAGTGAGTGTGGTTTCCTTCTCCTCCTGACTGGTTATGCCAGTACTGAGTTGAGAGAGCTTAGCCTCCAGTTTGGCTATATGGTTGCATCTCTCACATGTGTTGGAATTTGTTGGGAGGAGGAGAGGGTTCTTCTTCAGATGTCTCCTGATCCTCCAGTTTCTCCGTACTTTGAGGAATTGTTGTTCCATCATGTTGTGATGTAAACAGTGTTAACCTTTCTGCACTAAATCTTTCACTTTGCAAGTGTTCCTTAACTTCAACTTCTATTTTTTAATTTCCACTTTACTAATCTTCTGTTCTACATTCCCTCTTTGTGATATTATTTTTTATTGTGAAATTTTCCATAGCTGGCTGCTTTTGCCTGTATTTCTCTATGAATATCTTTGGGATGCCTTTTTTGTGTTGATTAGTTTGGCTTTCTCCTTTGCATAAATATTGTACCAAATCAGATCTCTCTTTCTTTCCCATGTCCATATTTCTTTTTTATACCTTTCAAAAGTCTCTAGATTTTGTTCTTTACATTTTTGCACTTCCTCGGTTACTTGCTTTTCCAAACAGACCAAGATTTCTTGATCTTTATAATGTTTTCATAAATCTGTTTATTTAATGAACACAAATTATTTGAAACATCTGACAGTTTTTCTTGTGGAAGTATTTTTCTTTCCTCTAATTTCTCTCTTTATCTTTTTGTATCTCTTCTGTTTGGAAATTTTGGGCTTCTTGCATAATAGTAACAATGCATAATTTCTTGCTTATCTTCAATAGGTCACTCTATTGTCTTTGCGGCTCTTCTTTGGCCTATCAGTTTTTGTGATTTTCGTGGACTGTTACTTCCTTCTATAACTTGGCCCATTGTAGGAATATTTTTATGTCTTGAGGATTCTACACTGTCATTTTTTCTAGTCTTGACACCAATGTGCCTACCAGGATTGGACACTTTTTATCCTGGGTCTTGTGAACCCAGCTATCTTTTTTTGTTTTTGACTTACTTCTGTCCATGAGATATGCTATATAAATACATTCTATATTTCAGCATCATCTTGGTAAGATTTTGTAAAAAGCAGGGTCCACCTTTTGAAGGTACTCACCAAGATTTGAGAATGAATTCAATTTCAGCAATACTACTCTCTTTTGCTTGCTGAATTATCATCTCTCCATTGGGGTCCGTGATGATTCTCTCTGTGGCCTTGCAGACAAGGCTGGTTTGGCTAATGAGTCTGTAGTTTCCACGGTCAGTGGATGCACCCCCCCTTGTGCAAGGGGATGACGGTAGCTATTTTCCATTCAGCAGGGACAAAACCAGTGTTTAGGCTATGGTTAAAAAGAGTACCCAGTGGTGTTGTCGAATCTTGTTTTAAACCATTGAGAATGCAGCCTGGGATATTATCAGGTCCCATAGAGGCTGTGCTTTGACCTTGGAGAGAAGGGTTAAGACCTGCTATTTAGACTTTAGAGATACTTGGTGGAGAATAGGTGTTCGGATTGTTTTGGGGTATATATGCCGGGGACAGGGGGGAGAATATTTCACTTAACCTGTCTGCTAGCAGGTTGGCTATTTCCACTGGTTCAGTATATGTGGTATCATTCACTACCAGTTCAGCACAAATCTAGGCTTTTCCTTAAAGGTTTTGGATGTAGCTAAATAATCCCTTATGCTTATCCTTAGCTAGAGATGCTATTCTAAATTCGTAGTTAGTTTTAGAGGACTTTACAAAGATGTCATATTTGCTTATTCAAGCTGAGAAGGGTGTGCTTCCAATTTTGAGATCGTTCCTTCTTGCTCTTAGACAGCAGTTTCTTCCTCTTATTATATAACCTGTTTATGGTGGATGTCCACCAGGCAGGCTTGTTTGTTTTTTTTTTTCCTGAGGATCTTGCTTTGGTCCTATCAGGAATGGCTGAGTCAATACAATTGTATATATGTTAACACAATGCATTGGTGTATATCCCAGTATAGGTTTCCTTGCTGTTAGTGGGGACAGGAGCTTTGAAGCTATTAATGCCTTCTGTTAAGAGGCTGTAGCTGCCTTTAGAGACTTTTTTTAGCCTAATTTCTCCTGGGGGGTCTGATGCTATGATTACTTTGAAAGAGGCATATTTATGATCAGACTTCACCAGCAAAGGCCACACAATTGTTGTAGTGCACTGTTCTACCATGTTGATGAGTAGCAAGTCTAGAATGTTTGAGCCCCTTGTGGGGATGCCAACCATTTGATCCAAGGCTTTTGAGTTAACAAAGTCCAAGAATCTATGGGTGAGTGTGTTTGCACACACATAATTTACCCACTCTATGGTCAGGTAGTTAAAATCACCCATAACTATAGTGTTTGGTTATATTTTGAGTGCCTCAAGTAGATCCAAGTAGACAGTGATCATATCATGGATCATGGAGGGGGATCTATAGCTGGTGATAACTTTGAGATGGGTCTTTCCTATAGTTATTTGCACATGGAGTAACTCAAGGGAATCATTCTGTTTAATCAATCTGGAAGTGTGTTTATCTTTGATGAATATTGATATTCCTCCTCCTTTAGTTGTCACACATTCAGTTTTTGGTCTGAATGTGTGGAAGGCATTAAATCCCAGTATGGCCAGGATGCTTGCTGCAGCCTTGAACCAGGTCCCAGTGACTACACAGGCTTCCACATCTTCCAAGGTGAGTAGTGATTCCAGTGAGTACAGTTTTAGATTTAAAATTCTAGCAATGTTAAGTTTTTTTTAAAAGATATTTTTATATTGAGGATTTTGTTTTTGTGACATTGCCTAAAAAAGGCAGTATGGGGGAGGTAAGAGCCTTAGCTAGTAGCTGAAAGCCCAGAGGTGACAGGTGGAGACCATCTCTGGCAAAGCATTGTGGTCTATGAACCATATCATCCCAGGCTGACAGGTATCCTTAGAATGACACCAGAAACTGAGCCAATTGCTAAAGTCTATCATTTTTTGTCTCTGTTGAGACATCATCCTGGGTGAAGGTAGAATTTTGCTTAACGCTATGGACATACCCATCTGGGACACATAATCAGAGAGCTCAATCAAGTCTCTTTTCAAATAGTCCAGTGAGGTACCTCTCAAGCCATTCACATCAACATGGACTATGACAGAGTCATTACAGTGCCTGTTGTTGAGGGACTTGAGTGTATGTGTGATGTGGTGGATCCTAGCAGCTGACAGACAGCTGGCTGTGACTTTTTCATTATCCAATGTGGTGAGTGGGACATCTGTGTGTCTCACAATGGAGTCGCCTATGACTAAAATATTTGATTTTGTCTTTTGCCTTAAAGGCGTGTTTGGTGAGACACTGGTATGTGCATTTGTATATGTAATGTGATTGGCTTGAAGTGTATTAGGTAAAGTGTGTTTATGTTTGGGAGGTTTCTGAGCTTAAGGTAGGCTTCTAATGAGAAGCTCTGCATATGTAGGTTTAGGTGTTGTACGCATGTATGGTGCAGAAGGTGAAGTGTGTAAGCTGACAGCTTGTTTGGTATATAATATACTGATTTGTGAGTGAGAGAGCTTAGATTTTAGATTCTTAAAATAGATGCATCTCTTACATACTGAATTTGTGTGAATTAAGAGAAGAGAGTTGTCAGTGTACATGAGGAAATTGCTACATTGCCTTAGGATGCCCATGTCAACCAGGTTGGCTGGAGAAGTGGAGAGAAATTGTCCATTCAGGACAGGAGGTGAAGTACTGCAGCCAGTAACAGGCAGGGGACTAGAAGGACCAGGAATGGCTAAAGGACAAGAAAAAGTTCTAAACTGCGAGGGGCTTAATGGGTAAGACTTGTGGAGGAACCTCAGAGGCTCAGCTGAGTGTTTAACCAGGCAGTGAAGCACAACAGCGAGAAACCTCAGATGGAGCACAAGCAGCTGACAAAGGGAACATTATCTATCTAAGAGTTTGCTTCTGGAATGGTAATGCATGTTTATACAGGTGCTGTGCACCATGCAAACCTGAGATAATGCTGGCAACAAGTAGCAATGAAATAAAACTGATTTCAAGCACTCTAATGAATATTCACACACCAGACTGGATCCTGGGCCAACAATCACCACTCAAATATGTCCTTAGATACATTCTACTCTAACTAGGTTATAGGAGAGGCCCAGCAAATCCAGCAAATCTGAACCAGCTCTACGCTAGGCTAAAAGTGCAGGAAACAAAAAAATGCAGTAAGCTACAGTTAAAAAATAACAGCAGACAGTAAAATATAATGAAAGAAGTTCAGATCAAGTAAAAATGATATTTTTCAGTAGCAGGTAGTGGATGCTTCAGATAACACAGGAGATTGCTTGCTGATAAGCTCTGTGCAGCTCTGGTAAACAAAATTAAACTGACTCAAGCATTCTAACCAACAGCAGCACACTACACTGGGCCCTGGGTCAACAATAACCGCTCAGTTAGGTCCTTACCTACACTCTGCTCTCACTAGGGTATAGCAGTGGCCCTGTTTTGTGAAGGAAAGCTGGATCAGTGCTCAGAAACTGTAAAAACAGACTGGGTCTGAACCAAGTCTATATTGTTCTTTATATTTTCACATATTCTCTGTCACTTATTTTTCCAGGCACAAATTTGTATGCAGATTATGTGCATTCCTTTAGTCTAGTGAACTCCCCACTAAGCTGCAGATTTCACTACAAGCTAGCTTTACATCACTTATTAACAAGATCATAGCCGGCCGACTGATTATTAACCCAAAGTCCAGTGTTATGCTATTTTGAACACCCAATAAACTGGCACAATCCCACTAAATTACTTTAAGAGCAACCTGAACAATCATATTCCATTTTTCCCCAACAAAATAGCTTGACATTCTTCTAATTATATCTCTTTCCTTTACATTTCAAACAGGCATGATAGTGAAGACAATTCTCTCAAAAAAAAAAAACACCTCTGCTACAGAATTTCTCATCTTTTGTCACCAAACTCATCCCATGGCATTGCTAGAAATCTCCTCATTCCAAAAAGTTGAATATAGTCTCTCTGTAATAGCACTCATTCTATCACCAATACAGAAAAGCATCAGATAGCAGAAAACAAGATGTCCTAGTTTGTGTTATTAGCAGACAAAAGGATCCAGCATTGTGACTTAAATAAGGGCTTCCATTGGCTATCTGTTCAAAGCAAGGCTTCAATGGTTCTTAGCACACATATTCAAAATGATAATACTTGATTAATGTGCCCTCTCAGGTTTAGACTTTCATTTAGGGAACCTCCCTACACACGCTTGGATGACCAAATGAGGGTCAAGCTTTTTCCAACCTCCTTGAAAATTATTGATAGAGTTGTGTGCCTTTTATGAATTACACCAGCAACATGGAATCATTTTCCATTTTAAATAAAGTTACAAAATACTCATGAAAGTTTAAAACATATGCTGCAAAATATATTTTAGAAGAAGCTACTTGTAACTGATTCAGCAACACTGGGTGACTAGTTGTAGAATTACAAAAATCTTGTAAAAAATGTAACAATGTAACTGGATACGCTCACCCAGACTCTGCTACAACATATCGTGAAGGGAAAGGTTAGTTTGCTTTTGCTTTCTTGTATTTTGTATTACTTTATTGCCTTCTTTTATTTTGTATATTGTGATTTGTTTCCTTTACACTGTGTTATACAGGTATTTTGCTTTTAATTCTATAATTAAACTAGGAAAGAAACCACAGCTGTGTCTCTTGTGAGTCACACAGAAATTAGAACAGGGCGATTAAAATTAATTATCTGTGAACTCTGGGTGGAGCTAGGAACTAAACCTTTTTTTTAAGGAGTAAAATAAAATATTTCAAGGCTTTATTGGAAAAGTTCACCCAGACTCTGCCACAACTTGCTGTGAGGGAAAGGTTAGCTCGCTTTTGCTTTCTTGGTATACAGGGCATCATCAGATCTTATTATAATGGACCTACTGCATATTCGCAAAGCAAACAGCACAAAAATTGCCTGTAATAAAGACTTAAACTTTGCCTATTTTATAAATAAGATCTGCTGGAAACACAGGTATGTATCCCAGAAACTACCTAGTCTCTAGAACAGGCTCCCCGTCCATGTGAAGCAGAATTCTTCCCTAACTTAATTCAGGTGTAACTTGGACAACTGGATGAGGAACAGGAAAGTCATTCCTGTTTTGGCATCTATGTCTTTAATGAACACAGGCAACCTGTAAATGCTTCCTCTCCTAGACCCTTACTTGTACATGTTTCATCTCCTAAGCTCTGCTTACGCTTATCAAGGGTACCAGAACTTGCCAGAGATTTGAGATGCATGGCTAGGCTTAAAAAGGCCCTTGTGGTCACTAGCCTAATTAACACCTATGAAGCAATGAACATGCAAGACAAAATTGATAAAATGGGAGGAAATGATGCTCAAAATATGTATTCTTTAAACACCCATGCTATATGGCCTAGTTTTTTATGCATCTTCTTAATATATTATCTGGGTGTCCTGTTCATTAATATATACATATTATTTGTATCCATTTGTTTTAATTGTATTAAATCTTCATGTTATTTTTTAACATTTCATAACAATGTATCCATTTTCTACTTGATTCTCATTTAATCCCATGTCATGGCTGAGAAAGGGAATTTAGTCCAGCCCACTTATCCAGTTAACAAATATAAATAAATGAAGTGAATAAATTGGAACAGAAATCTCTCCGATTACTTAATGCTTTTTATTGGAGTATTAGTCCACAATATCTAGTGTATGAGGAATCTAAGTAAAGGGGGCAGTTGTCTACATGACTGTCTCCTGGAACAAATTTGATTATCTGTGCTGACATTTACCCTACTTATGTACAAAGTACATGAAGTTTGCACTGGATGGTCTAGGTCAGCTGTTTCTTAAATGCAGGTGAAAAGTAGCTGTGTGGTTTACTTCAGAAAAACAATGCCTTAAACTGTTATGAAAATAAATATGACGTAATCATTCAGGATTCTACATCAATTCCTGAATGCAATATTACAATATGCCAGTGTCTACATACATTTTCAGAGCAATGGTAGAATAAGAGGCTCGACTCCTGGATAACACAAACAACAGTTTATTACCACAAAAACTCACGAAGCACCAAGTCACATTAACGCTGTTACAAAACACCCTGCGTTTTCATTTCAAATGACTTCTTCAGATGAATAACAGAATGCATACCTGCAACACACCCCTCTTTATATATCATTTGGGATAATTAACTAAAATTAATCAATAAAACAATTGTATAATTTAATTTAACAAATCAGGTCCAAGACCGAGAACACAAACTGTACGCACTGTTGTGCTCCAAGAACCAAGTTTGTGAACAAATAGTCCCAAATGTTAAGATATCAAAGGATGCAATATTGCATCTGCTGAAATAATCGTCAAAAATCCAAATATGAACAGTCAACCGCTTTATTGCCAGAATGTAACAAAACAACACAAGTAAATCCACGAGCGCTTTCGCCCGGTCCTACCGGGCTTTTTCAAGTGTAACAGCTAGAACAACCACACAGATATTTATAGCGCAAGTGCACTACACTAATCAGCTCATTGCTAAAAACGTCACCAAGCATGTGGTGAATTGAATCTAATTAAACCTTTGTGAATTAAAAAATAAAAAATAACATTTAAATATGAATAAAAGTAATCATAATAAATTCCCTATTATTAAATATAAAACCTATATGCTTACAGTGAAAAATCATTTCTGGACAAGAAATTGTTTATAAAAACAATATAGTTCATATAGGAAACTGATGATTATGTTAACCCAACTGGTTTCTAATACCCACAATACTAAACTAAAAAACCAATCCTGTTAAAACCAATAGTATTCTGAAAAAAATATACTGGATAATTACCTTTGCTTTTATAAGTACTATTCAATGTTGGAGAAGGAATAAAAGGGGGAGATTAATCTAAAAATTGACCAAACTAATATAAATCCACTTTTGACATTGTGCCTGTATCTAACTAATGACCTAAAATGCATTAGTTACAAATATGTAATAATTGCAATTTAATTAATAGTTTAAAAAGAACCTAACCCATATCATATGCTTATATTCATTGAATGTCAATTAAAGTGCATTTCTTTTCTTTTTTAGTACCGGAGCTAAACTGATGTTATCGTTCAGCCCCGGATACTTTGTTGCATTTAATTGGAGCTGCCAAATAAGTTCTCTAGTGCCCAGTAAGGTTTCCTAGTCACCCCCTCTTTGGTCTTGCTGTATTTTTTCAATGATAAAAAACTTTATGGACATTTGCGGACAAATCAAAGAATGCCTATAAAAGGCATTTGTGTCTTTGCATTTGCTGATGTCATACAAGTGCTCATATACCCTCCGCTTGAAAGCCCTGTCAGTTTTGCCGACATAAAAAGCCGGACAAGCCTGACAAAGGCCAATGTATACCACCCCCATGGTGTTACATGAAAAGTGACCCTTGGCATGTAGAGTTGTGTTCCTTGCCTTGATGTGTATTTGAGCCCCTTGCAAAACATATTGGCATTGGTTACATTTACCACATCTGAAAGTTCCATTATGTCCAATAGTTTTGCTACTTGAAGATGACAACTCAGCAGTCAAATTTTTCTCCAATATCCCTTTAAGGTTGATGCCTATTTTTTTAACAAAACCAATTTTTGTAGGAACAAGGCCAGAGATCTCTTCTTGCATAGTGACCATAGGCCAGAGGTTCCTTATGGTACTTTCTATAATATAGGAATCTTCAGTGTAAGTGTAAACAAAATTTTTTCTAAAGTTGGTGTCGGTTGTCACTTCTGTTTTGGAAATTTTAACTTGCATACCCAGTAATGGAGGATAAAACTCATCTCTTTTTAGTATAATTTCAGCCAATACAGACTGAAATAAGCTTTCTGGGTAACCTCGTTCCAGAAATAATTTCCTAAGAAAGTCAACCTCTTGGAAAAATATTTGGATTGTGCTGCACATTCTTGATGCTCTAATGAGCTGTCCCTTAATTATACCTTTTTTTAGATATGGAGGGTGCCCACTTTCAAAATGCAGGAAACTGTTGGAATAGGTGTTCTTACGAAAAATGTAAGATGTAAACCCTGATCCAACAGGATCTTTACATAATTTGACATCTAAGTAATGCAGTTCACTATTGCTTATTTCGTAAGTAAAGGAAAGAAAATTAGTTGCCATATTTAGATGCTCCATAAATTCCAAAAATTGTTTTTCGGAACCTTCCCAAAAGATACAAATGTCATCTAAAAATCTCCTGTAATGCTTAATATGTCTTTTCCAAATTGTTGAATGGATGTAGTCCATCTCCCATTTGTGCAGCACTATATTGGCGTACGCCATAGCGCAAGGCGCACCCATCGCCACCCCACTTTTTTGCCTAAAGAATTCTCCATTGCAAAAAAGGAAATTGGTGTGTAATATAGTATCCATAAATTCAATAATAAGATTGATTAAGTTGTTACTTAGTTTGGTTTCAGTGGCGACCATCTGAGAAAACCATTCCATGCCTTGCATATGAGGAATACTCGGGAAAAGCTCCACTATGTCTATTGTTGTCATTAAGAAATTTGAATTATCCAAATCAGTTGGTAAAGTACTAAGGAATTCCCAAGAGTCCTTGCAAACATATGGAAGAGAAGCAGTATATTCTTTTAAATGCTGATCCACAAATTTACTGAGAGGCTCTGTTATGCCTCTAGCTCCTGCAATTATAGGCCGAAATTTCAAAGGATTTAATCCTTTGTGAACCTTAGGTATGCCAAACAAGGTAGGGGTTCTTGGTTTAGGCACCCATAAATAATTATGTAATTTTTCGTCTATGGACCCCTGCATCAAATGGTCATATAAACCATATTTTATTTTATCAATTGAAATATTTAACTCATTTTGAGATACAGGTTCATAGACGTTATCATTCTGTACCAAGCCCTGTAAATAGTTCTCATAATCGTGCTGAAACATTAGCACAATACCCCCCCCCCCTTGTCCGGCTTCATTACTCTTATACGGTTTTTCTTTATGTCCTCCATAATGTCTTGTAAAGTTTGAGGGAAATTGGTGGATGTGTTGCCTTTGAAATTTCTTAAACTTTCCCTCCACATCCTTTCTACCATTTCTTCAAATATTTTCAAGGATGGGTGCGTGGGTGGATTGAAAGTACTACTTCTAACTAAGGGAGTGGCACAGTGCAACTGTTTCTTGAAGAATATAGATAAATTGAGATTCCTAATGAAACTTTTAAGCTCTATCAATAACCTGGGAAGGTAACTGGGTTTAGATGGAACAAATTGTAGACCTTTGGTAAAAAGCTCAAAATGCCTGTTGGAAATCGGTAGGTCCGTGTAATTAAATATATTAAAATTATTTTTACTTAAAACTTTACAACCTGCCATTTCTTCCTCTAAAATACAAGTAGAAGATGTGTTTACACCAATATTGGTTTCAGGTTTCATCTATTTGCGCCCCCACCCCCATGAACGCTGCTGGTGGTAATTCGTCGTCCCCCCCGGTCTGCCCTGGGGGACCTGAAAACCCTGCTGGGGATTAGCACCCTCCTTCCGTGCAAGTCGCTCACTTCTTCTAGGAAAATCCTGGTTGGTTTCCTCATTTTGATTGTGAGTATTGAAATTATTAAAATCATTACGGTCATGCTGCTCTAAGTCACTTCTTCCCCTTTTAACAGGAGCTGGGTACGCAATCCCCTGTCTATATTCATTAAGATCCCTGTCCAACTTTTTAGCTTTTCTATCCAACACCTTAAAACAATGCATGTCAACCTCAGAAAAGGTGTCATTGTATCTTTTTTTATATCCAACAAATTTCTCACTCTCAGTAATCTGCTCATCCAATTTAGTTAGATCACTTAGAATACAATTAGCCTTACACATATAGTCATTAATCATTAGTTGGAGCATTTCAAGACCAGTTCTATTAAAAAGTTCAACAAGTCTTGCGTGTAAATCTGAGCCCTGGTGTGCATTGTTCGGAAAATGGAAACAACGCAGACCTTTTGGAACTCGCTCAACCCTTATGCATTCCTTTAAATAGTTTATCTCCATTTGGGCATTTTTATAAGCATATAGTTTGGTTTTAAAAACATCAAATTTGTTATCAAGCTTTTCAAAGTTAACATCAACAGTACCTGGCTTTAGCTGGGGTTCTTGCTCAGCCCAAGCTTTAAAGTTAAATCTATGGTCGTTTTTAGTTAAACATTGCTCATTTAAATCGACCATACTGTTGTTACATTGTAAACCAGTCGGCCTGTTCACCGCTCCCAAGTCCTTTAGTGCAGACACGCCCTTCGGCTCCTTCTGCCTCTCTCGATGATTTATACTCTCTGTAATTTGCTGCTGGTTGCAAGGAATGGAGCCGCTCGCCCCGTTGACCGATGTTAAAGACTGATTGACTGATTGAACTGACTTGTTCCTGGTATACAATTTTCTAGTGGCTTATTAATTTAACAAATGCTTCCACGAAGTAACATACAATACAAAACTTTAACGTATAATAAAACACACTATAAATTCATACAAGCATCCTTCTCCTAACCCTATCCTTAAAACCTACAATTTAATATATTTAATGTTGATATAAAATAAATATACCTTTAAAATACATATTAAAAAACGTATTAAAATACTTTTTGGAATGATCATAGGCTTTTGATGTTTGTAACTAATAGCACCACCTAGTGTTTAAATCTAATTTTACTTAACAGGATGGAATACAATAAACATGACACAATTTTTTAATACATTTAAAATACACATAAAAATTTCATAAGGGACTATGGGTCTTTCACAAAATTAGTTCTAACAGTAAAAATACCTAAAGTTTTGCTGTTCTCGTCTTTAGCACTGGGGCAAGGGAAACTGCATCATTCAGACCTGGAAGTTTATTAGCTTCCAATAATAGTTGCCACAATAATTCTTTATATTCTATAGAAGTTTCCCATAGACCACCCCTTATGTCCTTTTCCACCACTTCTAAGACAAAGAAGCTAAATTTTGCTTCCTGGCAGCATTTTTTATGTCTGTAAAGTGCATTATTAGTGCATTTTGTTCTAATTTCGTAATTATGCTCATATATTCTATTTTTCAAAAAGGTTTCCTTTCTATAAATCTTTGAAAAGAAATCATGGTCACCCTTTCCTATAGAAATATCCAGGTAATTTAAAATATTCTTGTTGCACTGGTAAGTGAAAGCCAAAAAATCAGTTGATTCTGAAATATATTTATAAAAAGCAGAAAATTCATCCTCTGATGCTACCCATAAGAAGCACATGTCATCTAGGTATCGCCTATAAAATTTCCAACAGTGTGAATATTTAGAATTAATAATATATTTATCCTCCAAGGTGGACAGAATAATATTAGTGTATGTGGGGGCACACCTCGCCCCCATGGCTACCCCCTGAATTTGCTTAAAAAACTCACCTTCATAGTGGATATAATTATTACTTAAAACCAAATCCATTAATGTTAAAATAAGATAAAAATCATTATTACTGAATTTTCCATATTTCACCAGTGCTTCTTCAAACCATTTCATACCTTCACCATATGGTATTGAAGAAAATAAATCCACTATATCTATCATAATAAAAGTGATATTCTTATCATAGATTTCTTGTGTTAAGTTCCGTAATAAATCCCAGGAATCCTTAACTACACCATGCCCATCTAAGGATAGGTCCTTTAATTTGATATCTAACCATCTGGCCAAGGGTGCTGTGACTGAACCCTCTGAGGCCACAATGGGTCTCATTGGGGGATTTTCAACATTCTTATGTACCTTTGGCACTCCAAAAATTGTAGGAACTTTTGGTTTTTCTACATGGAGGTATTTAAAAGTTTGTAAGTCAATGGAGCCTTCCAACAACTCCTATTTAGCTTACAATAGTGCTCACCCTTATCATCAGAAGAAAGGCATTGTCAAGGGACAATTTGTAAGGGGAAGTGGAATGACATCAAGAGAATCAGATTTTAATGATGAGTGTAGGATGTTACGTGAAATGTTCAGAGATAGAGGATACCCTATTAAACTAATTGAGACAATAGAGAAGGAGGTTAGGATTGGAAGACAGGACAAATTCAAACCCATTTTGGGAGATAGAACAGGATGGAAAGATGAAAATGTAAAAGTAGATAAGTAAGAAGGGGAAAGTAATTTTGTAGTAGATTATAGTGGGGAAGCTGTAAAGATAAGAAAAATCCTAGAGGAAGAATGGGAGAGATTTAGTGAAATCTCGGACCTAGAAAGTATTTTTGATCTCCCACTAAAATGTACCTATCGAAGGGGGAAGAGATTAAAGACTATTTTGGAGAGTAAAAAATTGAATGAATACAGCTAGAGAAGGAAAAGTAGGAACTTTTAAGTGTGGACGATGTTCTCAGTGCCCATATATTTTTACAAAGGAGACTATTTATATTAGTAGTAGGGATATTCTGATTCAGAGTAGATATTTCACGAATTGCGAAACCAGTGGGATAGTATACGTAGGGTTGTGTGACCACTGTGATGCGTTCTATGTGGGTAAATCAGAAAGGAAATTGAAAAATAGAATTACGAAATTAGGACATAATGCACTAATAATGCACTTTACAGACAAAAAATGGTGCCAGGAAGCAAAATTTAGCTTCTTTGTCTTAGAAGTGGTGGAAAAGGACATAAGGGGTAGTCTATGGGAAACTTCTATAGAATATAAAGAATTATTGTGGCAACTATTATTGGAAGCTAATAAACTTCCAGGTCTGAATGATGCAGTTTCCCTTGCCCCAGTGTTAAAGATGAGAGCAGCAAAACTTTTGGTATTTTTACTGTTAGAACTAATTTTGTGAAAGACCCATAGTCCCTTATGAAATTTTATGTGTATTTTAAATGTATTAAAAAATTGTATCATTTTTATTGTATTCCATCCCGTTGAGTAAAATTAGATTTAAACACTAGGTGGTGCTATTAGTTACAAACATCAAAAGCCTATGATCATTCCAAAAAGTATTTTAATACATTTTTTAATATGTATTTTAAAGGTATATTTATTGTATATCAACATTAAATATATATTAAATTGTAGATTTTAAGGATAGGGTTAGGAGAAGTATACTTGTATGAATTTATAGTGTGTTTTATTATACGTTAAGGTTTTGTATTGTATGTTACTTTGTGGAAGCATTTGTTAAATTAAATTATACAATTGTTTTATTGATTAATTTTAGTTAATTATCCCACATGATATATAAAGAGGGGTGTGTTGCAGGTATGCATTCTGTTATTCATCCGAAGAAGTCATTTGAAACGAAAATGCAGTGTGTTTTGTAACAGCGTTAATGTGATTTGGTGCTGCCTGAGTTTTTGTGGTAATAAACTGTGGTTCATGTTATCCAGGAGTCAAGCCTCTTATTCTACCATTGCTCTGGTTTGTTTTGTTGGTCGGACTGTTTGGGCAATTGGTTCCATCGTTTTAATATCTACATCCATTTTCTCCACACAGCTGAGGACAGAGCCACAACTATGCAGGAGTTCTACTCAGTCACACTATCCTAAGGTTTTGGGTGCCATAGACTGTATGCACATTGAAATCAAAGCACCATCCAGGGTACAGGAAAGGGTGTATATAAACATATAGGGCTTCCACTCCATTAACTGGAGGTCATGTGTAACACTAAGGGAATCACCCTGAATGTGTGTGCTGGTAACACAGGCAGTTAACTCAACTCACATATCTGGCACAACTCTCAAATGTATGAGATGCTTTCTGGGGGGATATCCCACAGGGTAATTTACTGGGGGATGCAAATATGCACTCAAACTGTGACTGATGATGCCTATCAGAAATGCATACACACCAAATGAAGAATGCTATAATGAGGCACATGCTCAAACATGAAATATCATAGAGTGTGTGTTTGGGCTGTGGAAGCCATGGTTCCAGTGCCTAAGCACATATGGAGGAACCCGGCAGTACAATACTCACACATGTGCTGAAATTCTCCCCATCTTTGTCATCCTTCACAATATTATTCTGAGAAAACAGCTTCAGCAGGAGCAACAATGGGAAGGGGCCCACAGGCCACCATCACTGACAAGGTCACCACAACTACACTTAGGTGAGGAGTCAGAGGGGGATGCTCCACCAGTTGCTGTGGGTGTAGGCAGATGTAGGTATGCACAACATGTCCTCACACTCCCCAAGAGGCAATGAATAGCACACATCCTCATCACCTAAAGGGCTAAAACCTTCATCTTATGCACATACATACAATAACTGTCTCACAACCTTTATTTACCCATGTAATAGTTGTGCACTGCTAGCATCAAGCAGAATCAACCCCAAATTAAAACTCTTGCAACTGCCAGACTTTGCAGGTAAGTGCTGAACCTGGAATAGGAAAATAAATGGTTATGAACAGAAATTAATGTCCTGTTCTTGAATACTGTTACTTGCTAATGTAAGTAGACGGTGGGTGATTTTTACAGCCAAGGACATCAATATGTGACAGCACAGGCTTATGTCAATACATGTGTTGCCTATCAATAATAGGCCTCATGTATCAAAGATTCACACATTCATACCTCTCAAACGTACAGATTTCCACAGAATGTCCAGATTTTGGTGTCATAGTTTTATACTGCAAATCACTAAAGATTGAAGTTAGAAAATAATGACAGACATTTCATTTTCAGACTTTTTATCCCTCAGAAAGATTCTTGTTAATGCAAAACCTGTTATTCTATCAACATTCTAAATTTGTAAGACCAACATATTTTAAAAATGCCCCTATTTTGGGGCATTTGTTCCACTTTTTTATGGCTTTGTCTAGCTTTGTTGGTCTAAGAGGTTAAGAACTATTCACACATTACACAAACCAGTAAGAGAGTAGTACAATTTGCAAAACAGCATCACAAACACATATATACTAAGCACTCTCAGCTATGCACACTGAGCATCTGACAATAGGCTTACATATCCCTGAATTCAAAAGAAAGAAAAGCAATGAATATGGCACAGTTATAATCATTTGCACACAGTGTTGTTTGGAAGGACAGGAGGCCAAGGCTGTCACAAAAGGTAGTAAATGCATGTGAGTAAAAAAGACAGATAGACATACATTTGGATAAAGTATTAAATGACCACTGAGACAGAATGAGCTGAAAGCCTCATGACTGACCCATGTAGCTATTATTGTTGTGTGTATGTTTGGGCAGTCAAGGGGAAATGTGTGTGTGAGTGTCTAAAAGAACACAGACAAGATCTGTACTAGCTCTACATCCTGGTTGTTGGACAGGTGTTAACCATGCATGGTAGAGGTAACAGTTCATTGTCATCATCCCTTACTGTGAGAACTGGCTCTGCCAGCAGTTCCACTGGCACATCCATGCCCATTGTCAGATGCACTGCTACTACCTAAATGACTGATGTCTGATGGGCAAACTCTCCTCACAAGTACAATAATATAAAATGTCTCAAAAGCTAAAAACGCACTTTATTAAAACATTCAGTAAGTGCTTTCATCCTTCTACAAGATTTCTACAGACTGAATGCAACCATTTCAAACACACCTTTATAAAGCAATTAAAAAGGTGTGGAGGGGGTGAAATTGATTTACTTGAAGCATTCTTAGAGTGCATCATCACTGTCCCCAGTATATAATAAACTCCATGTAGGCACCGTGTAGCATCTACATGGAATGTATCCATGTACACAGCCACGGTTCCCCCTCTGTAGTGCACCATGCATATTAATGATGGTGCGCTGCCCAGAGAGAGCATAGAAACAGGGTTATTTAATCAATATAGGGAGATGTGAAGAAGCTACCAGTGGTTGTGGATGCCTGGTCAGATGTTATGTACAGGGTGAGGCTCCCTGTAATGCACCCCGCCACTGTTGAAATGCTCTGAATTGTGTTAAATGTGTAATATGTAAGTTATATGTATATTTTTATTATTTTTTTTCTGTAAGTTTGTGTGGTGCAGAGCACAGTAATGCCAAGCCATGCTTACATATAGACAGCTGACACCTGCTACACATGTGAAAATAGAAACAGGATGTAACCAATTATCATAATTAATTTTTTTTTTCCGTTGTAATTTTTTGTAATTGCTGTTTGCACAGCATGGCATGGAGTGCTGCAGAGCCGAGCACCACTTATACATACATTGCCAACACTTGCCAGACATCTAAAAATAGAAAATAGATGCAATTAATTATTTAACTATAGTTTTTTTTATATGTGTTTGCATGGTGGGGTGTGGTGCTCAGCAATGCTAACAGGTAGCCTAGTAGTATATGTGAATATATACTAGTTCTTATAATATTCCAGTAGCTAAATGGATAGTGTTATTGCTTTATGTGTAGTAGGTCCTTGGTACAAATCCATGGTATGCAGAACATGTCTAATATTTAATGTATTATTTTTTTTTTAATTTTTATAACAGCGTTGTGAAATATGGCACTGCTGTGCTCTGTTAAGCTCTGCTGAACCATTCTAAGCACTGCATAAACATGCTAACAGCTACCAATGTTTGAGAGGTGCTAAGCTTCACTAAAACTATAGTTGTGTGAGTTTTCACATTGCTCAGCTCTGCTTAGCTGGTTTTCACACTACGAAGCAATGCAGCATTTCTTGAATGTTGCTCAATGACATGTAAAGGTAGGAAAATAGCCTATATTAAGTGCAATAGATGGGAATTCTGCACCATTCATTGGAGTTCCATCTACTGTTGATATGGCAGATGGTGCTGGTGAAGGTGCATGCTTTTGGGTGCAGAGATGGGGTATTCAGGAGTCCAGGGTCATGGTTGGGCTCCTGGTAAAAAAAAAAAAACATGAACCCATGCTGATGCAGGGCAATTTCCAGGGCTCAGAGTGTAAGGAGAAGGCCTGAGACCAGTTGGCCAGGGACCTCACTAGTGTTACTGGTATCCCCCACACAGGTGAACAATGTCATCACCATTATGATGACCTGAGAAGGAGAAAGAGGGGAACCTTGGACAGCTGGGTCCAAGCATCGAAAGATGGTGAGAGATGAGAATGTCCTACAAGTACGTAAGTATGTTTTTCACTGTGTTACCAAAATGCAAGTTGAATGTCTGCAAAACTGGTATGCATAATGGTGTGCTTCTCTCCCAACAACTACAGCTGAGAAGGCTCACAATGTCAAGTCCCATGCCAGGTGCCTGGCCAGGTTGCACAGTGAATGTAGTAAGTACAGATGTATTATGCTAACTGTAGTGCAATAAGCAAGAAAAGGTACAGCATTTACTGCAATAAAGCATACACAAGAAAAACAATAGTGCAATAAATGGGCATGTACAACTGTAGAGAAATAATTGGGCAATTAGAGCTGTAGTGCAATAAATGGACAATAACAACGGTAGTTCAATATACAATAAATAATACCAATAACAGTAAGCAAAATGCTGTACAGCAGGATTGCATCATCATAACCATTGCAGTAGAGCTGTATGCATCAATTGTCTATGGTAAGGTTGCTGCAGTCCAGTGTAACACAGTAATAGCTGTAGAATGCAAAACTAATGGCCTGCAAACTGTATTGCTTAACTCATAGTACTGTTGAAGGCTGTCTCCAAGCCAATATCAGTCACACAATGCTCTCTGTTCATCCTACTTCAGGTAATAAAGGTATATAGGTGAGGTAGCTCACTCCATGGGTAGATATTGCATGTCAACTTCACAGATACTTCAAAGCAATGTCAATAAAAAGTGTTCAGCAGCATTGTTGATTCTAAAATAAAACTATATTAATATATGTAGTACGATTGTATTCCATGCATGTGTGTTCTACAGTCACTGCAGTTAATTATAACACTGCAATCATTCTAGAATGCAAGAAGAATGTCTTATAATTTGTATTGCTCAGCTCATAGTATGGTTCCAGCTTATCTCCAAGTCAGTATCAGTCATTCAGTAATCAGCAAGGACTTAATAGCTCAGTCTGTTAAATGCTTTGTAGTCAATACATTTATCCACACAGTCCTGGGTTCAAATTCAGTAGTGTGTAGCACTTAATTTTCAGTATCAGTCACATAATCACATTTTCTCTCTCCCCAGGAACAAAAGGTACATGAGTGAAGTAGCCCATGTTATGAGCAGATGTTGTGTTTGGATTTCACAGAATTGAAAAATCAGTAGCAAGAGAGTGTTCACCAACATTGCTAATTCATAAATAAAATTGTTTATTTGCAGTATGGCTGCATTCTTTGCATATCTGTACTAAGTTGCTGCAGTCAATTATTACATTATTTACAGATGTCCCCAACAGTCGCAGCTATTGGGTTCTATCCCCATGCCTCCCAACTAAGCCATGATGGCTGTCTAGTTTATGTACTATAGACAAACATGTCAAGTGTCTCATTTTCTTGTAATGTAATTAAAACTGCCTAATCTGTCTGTCACAGGACTACCAGAGAAAGACTACCTGGGATGCAATTTATTACCAAATCAGCTTACAGAACATCTTGGTAGTTATATAAGTCCACATTATGTGAAACTATTCTCTGTAGTTGTGTACCTGCATTTGTCATTTTTTGGCCCATACTGACCCATGCTAACAACTTGAGAGATATGTACATGCTACATCAGCTATAGGAGATTTGTAGTCACTGTACTAAAACTGATACAACATACCTGTAGAGTATTTATTATCAGTGTTTTCAGGGATATAATCTGCAATGCCACTAATGGAACATTTTTTCTATCTCTCCCCACTCTTTATCTTTATTTATTTATTATTGTTATTTATTATTATGATCTAATATTAACATATGTTGTTAAACTAACTATATTTTTGCAAAATGTGATGTAATATCGTAATGTGTTATTATGATTCACTATCAGCATACTTTGTTAAACTATTTTGTTGCCCTTATGGCTTACATCTTACTGACATGCTGTTACATTGCCGACGGTTATGTTAATTACTGTTGTGTTACACATACTATACATTGATATGTATTTGCATGAATTAAAATGATGTTCCATTCTGTTAATACTAACAATGGTTTGGTTATTGCTAACCTTAACCTAATGATATACCTCTATCACCACAGCATGTCAAGGTAGGCCATTTCTGGCTGATCCCCCCTACCTTGCCTCAACAGGTCGTGGCACCGGGTCCCAGCACTTCTGAGACCCAGACCAGTAGTGCTCCCTCTGCTGCCCATGCACTACTTGCAGCATTTTGTAGTACTGTTCCCATGGGATGGGTCCCAGCCCCCCACTGGGAATGGTGGTGGAGGGTGTATTGTCAACCAGGATGAGCTGCCGGTCTTGGTGCGCAGGATAGTCTACAGTGGGTTTGACCACCACCTGTGTCTGATTGAGAGCATGCTGGCCAACCTAGTGGGGCAGCCTTGCCTCAGTGCCCAGCCACAAGCATTGCCAAACTCAGGGCAGGGAAGCAGCAGTGCCAATATTCCCATGGGTGGGGATGTGAGTCATGCTGCTGCTGCTGTCTGGAGGCACATGGAACTTGGATTCCACAACACCCACACTATCCAAGGTGTTCACCCCCTTATGTGCCACACAACACCCCTGTCTGCTGTCTTGTCTGTCTGCAAATGCATCCTCACCTACCCAACTTACCACCTCCACATGTACCTATCTCCCTTCCCCAACATTCCATTTACACCTTAAAAAAAACATGGGCACTTGTTCCAGAAACAAAAAATCACCCCACACATAGCTCTCCATTTCACCCACATGTCCACTGGATGCAAATAATTTGGTCCAATTGGCTTGACAATGCAGTTATGTTGCCCTCACCCATCTCTCTGTGGATGAGAGTTTAAATCCATGTACATATTCTATCAAAATGCACAGTTGTTGCTGTACAAGACATGGATAGCTATGGTTCTTTCATATACCCTTCCTGCACATTTCTACTTGCCTTCCACTATGTTTATCCCACTGCTTGCACCCCATTTGACCACATTCTTATCTCCCTATTTTTCTTTTTCGTATTTTTTAGCCAGATGCTGCATGGTGTGCCACGTTGCGCAGCTTCACTAAGCTCAGCTAAATAGAGCTATATTGATTATATGTGTCTTTAAACTTCTATTCCACAGTTACAAAATAAACACCTGTCCCATATATTAAACCCAAGACTATCAGACTTGCAGACCAGTGCATAAACCTGACATGCCCCATAACTCTTATTTAAAATAGGTGCTTAAAAATATAGTAATTGCCAGTTACATTCATTAAGCGCATTTCAGCAGAGCTGCGGACTGCTCTGCACAAACTTAAATAAAACTAATGGAAAACATGGGAGTGTTCCTGGGACTCTGGTGCAAAAGTACACCACTACAAGGCCAAATACATAATAATGGGTGTAAGTGAGGCCTCTGATAGCAGGTATATGTGCCCTTTTATCAGCAACATGTAGAAAGACACCTGCTAAGGCATTAAAGGCAAAATGCATGTGCAACAGGGACCCTGGTGCAGAAATACATTCATATAAAGCCTTGCACATAATGATGGATGTAGAACATGATTCTCATAGCCCACAGATGTGCACATACCTGCTGCAATAGTGACTCAGTAGTTCAGTCTGTTAAATTCCTCATAAAAAGTACATTTTTGCCACATACAGTCCTGGTGGAAATATTCACACATAAATGTGTGTGTGTATATATATATATATATATATATATATATATATATATATATATATATATATATATATACATATGAAAATTATCTATATTTATATTTTTATATATCTATATATATATATATATATATATATATATATATATATATATATATATATATATATATAGAGAGAGAGAGAGAGAGAGAGAGAGATATCCATATATAGATGTATAAAAAGATAGATATATACCTCATTTTGCTCAAGGACACATCAACCATGTTGCTTAATACTCTATTATTGGTACCATTGTTTAACATACTTACCTTAAACACATGCCTTCATTGGAGTGTAGGGGCTACTTTTAATCTGGGTCTGGCTCTACAACAAGGCTAACACAGATCACACAGTTACTCCTACAGCTTGTTGTCCTCCAAAGTCTTCACACTCTCTGCCTATGTCTATTACATGCAGCAGTAGCTGCAGCCTGCAATGCACCCATCTCTATTTAAAGGTGTCTTTTGCAGACCTACCCTCTGTACAATGTAGTCTCCTCATCTTAGTAATGTCTAGCATAACATATCATAAAGGGGCTCTAATCTACATGAAGGTCTTATATATTCTGCAGTGGTTGCATGCCATTGGCTGATGATAGTGCAAATCAATTATGTTGGCTGTAATTAGCATTTCAGAACCACATATTGGTTTAGAGGTAATCACCTGCTGCTGGGAAGCATGTTTAAAAGACAAGCATTTGGCTATGGGGAACCATTCTGTATGAGACCTTCCTCACACAAAGCACACTATTGTGACAACTATACTATCACCACATATCAACAGAGGAGTACTGCACTCCATCAGGCATGTAAATGTTTTTGTGTACAACAGGTTGCAGATGGGCAAAAAAACTTACGGGGAATAGTGATTACAGCATTAAGCCTGTCTTAGACCTGTGATCATGACATGCCAGTGACCTCCTGCTGTCTTACACCTACACAGGATGTACAAGACATCAAGGGTGCATTGTCTTTTGTCATTGTGCCACACTGGTCTCATTGGACTGTCCCTTTATAGTGATTGTAACAGCACACTGCTATTCATGTGGCATTGTTCATATAACATATTATTGAGGGGCTGCCCATAGGGAACACACCACAGTAGACAAGAGTATTGGGTGTATGATAATACAACAGTAGCTGTAATGGCACATATGGGAATACCTGACTATTGCTACTATCTCAGTTGTATCCACACATTTTTTTGTTTGCACACTGTGGAATATGACGTGAGCAAGCAGTGGTTAATGCCAGCCATTTTGGCCTTGACGTATCTGTAGTGTACATCCATATATGTGATCCTGTAATGTGTTCCCCTTTTGTTGTCTTTCAGAAATTATGTACAGTAGATGACATGCACCCTTCTCGGATGAGGAGAATGAAATTATACTGCAAGCACTAAAGTAACATCATCACATCCTACTAACCAGGGGGAGACAAAGCAGGGAAAAGTGGGATGCGTTGTGGGCAGACCTTGTCTGTGATATGAATGGCATGGGCCAGCAGGGCAGGACATTTGAGCAGGTTTGAGATTGGGCAACCAATATGATAAATGTTGCATGACGAGGGCAGGAAATGTGGCCAGGGATGGTGCTCCACTGGTGGAGGGCCTGCAGTGGAACAACCACTGTCAGCCACTGAGGAATTCCTGGCATACCTAGGCACACACAGCAGCCCCCCAGGCATCCATCACACCATACATCATGGAGGTGGGTGCCACAGTTTCCACAGCTGAGGAGCATGCAGGTAAGCTTATTGTGATCAGCACTGTAATTGTGTAGCAGTGTGTCAGGCTGTAGTTACATTCATGTGGGTGTCAGGCCTTTGTTCTTTGCAGGGGGGTTAACCTCAGTTATACTCTCATACTCAGATTGTGACCAATAGAAGTAACACAGCAGTTACTGTAAATTTGAGATATATGGACATATTACCTTGTTGTGCTGCAACATTCAGTGGTACTGACATTACCCCACCCTCAACTTTTCACAGTCCATCAAGTATTTGACCAAGGCCATGACCCTACTCCTGGTAAGCATGACACTTCTTTTGTTAAGGAACAATTATATTCTAGTACAGTTAAGGGTCAGAATAATGTCCTATGTAAACATAACTATATGTGCAAATAGCATGAGATGTTTTAAAATTTCAGTCTGGAACCGGTACCTAAAGTTTCTAGAAGGGGTAGTCACAGGAGTGTAGTTCAACAAACAGATACACTTTGGCAGTTACAGTTAAGGGCAGATAAGGCTCCTGGTTTAAATGAGGCAAAGAATCTAAAATGCCTTTTAAAATACAACAGGTTGAAGGTAAATACATTAGGCAGTGAAATGTGTGTTTCCATGTATTTGTTAAGAGAGTTGTACTAGGTTTTTAGGTGCTGTTTTTTCAAGTATAGTGTCATAATGTTTAATTAAAAGGTAAATATTACTGATCATGTTTTACTTGATGTCCTTCAAGTGTTTGTTATAAAGGTCCTAAGTTGCATTTGTATTTTGTTTGGAGGAAGTATTTTGTGGATGAAAGCAGAGAAGAACATTGTTTGACTGCTAATCCAGTTGTGGGTCTCCATTGTTATGTGTCTTGGAGGCTTTTCATACACAATAGTGTAGGTATTAATGTACTGCTTCTTTCTTTCTTATTGCAGGTGAAAGTGGGGCTTGGTGTCTATCCCGAACATAACCTGATGTCAGTTTCTATTTGGACTCTGATGATGATGGTGACCACAGTGAGGTACAGGTGAGGGTGTCAGGGGCTGAATCTGTCCCAGAGGTAGACATCCCTCTTCTGTCCCCAATGCCACTACATACAGTCTGTATACCTACACATACCCTGTCCCCAGGGGCCACAGATATTGGACACTCATAAGGTGGGGACATTGAACAGGAAATTGTGGCAACTATGGCTCCAGTGAGTGTAGACTCTGGCAATAGTGAGAGAGCTGATGAGGTCACACACAGGCGGATTGTCAGGGATGCTTGTAGGAGGCCTGCTGTCTATCCACCACCTGTTGCAGGTGCGGCATCATGGGTTACTCGGTGCATGGCTCAGGCCATCATGGTGGCACAGGCACATTCTGAATGGAACACCAGATGTATGCTTAGGATTATGGATGCAACTCAGTCTGACATTTGTGACTGCCTCAACCACATTGTGGACACCCTGGATCAGTTCAGTGATGCAGTGGACAGATGGTGGATTGAGACATTGTCTATCTTGGACTGCACATTGTCTGTGCTGGAACATGTGGTTGGAGTTGAGCGTCAGACCCATGGATGTAGGTCAGCAACTTCCTTTGCTGAGAGTCCACATGGCCATGCACACTCATGGTCCCATAGTGGCAGTACATCCATAGCTACAGAGGGGAATGTGCTGTTCACACTATGACATGGCAGGCCATGGGCTCATGGTCCTGGGCAGACCAGTGGGGGACATGATCCCAGCAGACAGCAGTTACCATCAGGTACTAGCACCACTTCTGACTTTGGGCATGGAGGTGCCAGTGCAACTCCTGGCAGAGCCAGTTCCTGTGTTTGGGACCAGACAGTGATGAACTGTCAACTCTACCATGTATGGTCCAAAGATGTCCAACATGCACACATGTAGGGCTAGCACTGAGCTTGACTGTGTACATGCACACACTCACACAACACTATCAAATGCAGGTCACCTACAGACACGCATGGTACCTCTCCATGGTCCATCTTTCATGCTCCCCTTCTGACTCACACACATGCTGTCTACTGTTTGAGCCAGCCTAATCCTCCTGCACCCCCCCACACAACACCCTTTCTATGTATCTGATGCACAGGGTGACTATATTAGTTAACAGGTACTTATGTAATTCAGTGTTGGTTTACCATGCCACTTGTAGTGCTTACCGACAGATATTCTATGTTGGCATTTGTCATGAGTACTCCACATACATTTGTGTACCTTATGTTGTATGATGTTGTATTGGCTGTATAGTTACACAATGACAGGTTTGTCATGGGCCTGTTTATGTTTCTATTACAGGAGTCTGTTGGAATAACCTATGGTGAGATTACAGCAGCACAGGATGGCATGTCAGCACCACAGTAATATGTCATCAGCAAGGTACAGCACTGTATGTTTCTGGCTCCATAGGTTCATATGTGTATAACAGGCTAACAAAGATAATGGTAGCACTCAGCATTCTCATGCATCTCTAATCTGTGAGGAGGACTGCTACCATTGATAAGTGCCACCAGGATTTTGGGAACTAACACATCTACAAGATGTGCTGATGGAGATGATCCACCTACATATATCCTGTGTCCAGTACCAACAGTTGTCTAACAACAGTTATGATTGTCATAGTCTGCATCCCAATGTGTAACCTGCACATGATGTGTTTCACAGCAGATGTGTGCTTTACATGCATGGGGGGCCAGTTTCATGTAGGGTGTACTGCCTGTATTACATACCTATCTCACCAGCATGTGCTATACATACCACACTGATGTTGTTGGTGTGTAGAACAGGCGAGACATGTTAGTCCTGTCATGGATAAGTGGGAGGTACACAGTGGGAGCTGACACTTCCCTGTATGGAGTCATACACATCCCCTCCAGAGCATTTAGGAGACAGACTACACATGTATGGTCATGACATGGACTCTATAGGACATGTTATTTACACTGTGTATTGGTGTACCATGGAAACTATATGGCTGCTACAGTTGTACGATATGCCTGTGGAGTGACATAGCAAGGATGCCATTGCACACAGTGATAGGTCTGATGACTGCCACATTCAGCATACCAGTGACAGTCTAGGATGTACATCTCAAACCTGTCATATTTGATTGTACAACAGAGAATGCATCCACATCTTTCTGACCAGTGACAGTCAAAGGCTACATTACTGTCCGTGTCCATAACTCCATGTGTAATGGCTCAACTGTGTGTGGTGTGATGTGCCTTAGGCCATCCTGGATAACTGTTGGTTCTGTGTGGGATTTTCTAACAGCTCCTGATATGCACTTACCTGCTAATGTACTCTGTCAGAGGTCAGTGAGAGTGGCAGTGATGCAGACAGGGAATAGGTAGAAGGGGTACACCAATAATGAACTCCACTGGTGACTGATGTCATTACAGCATAGGTCTCCCACTGCTATGTTCCCTGAGTATGACTGTCAGACACTTGCCTATCCACCAGCTGATATAGCACTCTGTACATGATGTACACAGTTTGCAGCATGGCCTGCTGGCCTAAGATTTTCATACACATTTTCAGACCATGGTTGGTGGAGTGAGCCTTATGTCTGGCATCCATTGCATAGTATAATAGTCAATGGGCTCCATTGGTTGCAGTCAGTGGGCATGATCTGGCCTTCAACAAAGGGAATAGTGTTTGGTCCAGTGTCAGTAGGTGTACGACATCAGTAGTGCTCGATTCCATACTAACCCCTATCATGGCATTTAAGGTGACAGGACTCAGAGCTCTGGGGACATTGCTTTGCAATACATGCTAGCTGACCTCTCTGCATGTAAGTATTTTAACTTCCAGCCAGTGTCCACATCCTTTATCAGATCCCTTTTGAAAAAACTGAAGCCAACCACCCTTTCAGCTGATCTTCTGCCGGCTGAATACCTGCAAATTGCTGCAGATGTCGTAGCCTACCCTATCTCAATCCTAATTAACAGAGCCATAATCGAGGCCTCAATCCCCTCAATTTGGAAAATATCCTATGTTATTCCACTCCACAAAGGAGGTTCATCCACAGAACTATCCAACTATAGACCTATAGCCATATTATCACCACTTGCCAAAATTATGGAAAAGTGCATGCACAACCAACTAATGCTCTATCTAACCCAAAATAAACTACTCACAGACTCTCAACATGGATTCAGACCCCATCATAGTACAACCACTGCCCTCCTCTCTTTTACTGAAAACATTAATCTTAACCGGAATAATAAAAAAATATCCTCTGCTCTCTTCCTGGACCTATCGAAAGCCTTCAATATGGTAAACCATCAGTTACTTCTATATACTTTAAAAACCCTGTATCTAGATACTCCAGCCCTTGACTGGTTTCAAACTTGCCTCACTGGGAGACAACAAGCAGTAATGTGGCAAAACAAGCTCTCCTGCCTACTACCAAATACCATAGGATTTCCTCAAGGTTCCATATTAGGACCTCTCCTCTTTTCAGTCTTCATAAACGACATCCAAACAGTCATCCCTGAAGCCACCTGCATTCAATATGCAGATGACTCGACTATAATATGTTCCAATGCCTCTCTTGCAAATCTACTAACTACCACCCAACATAGCTTCACCAAAGTCGAAAACTGGCTTGCCAACCATCTCCTGATCTTAAATCCAAACAAAACCAAGTTACTTCTCTTCTACCCAATCAATAGATCTCCGACTGAAAACTTCACTATAAAATCCAATAATGGGACCATCATCTCCCCAGACACCTATACAAAGCTATTAGGAGTAAACATTGACAATAAACTCAGATTTGATATACATATCAACCAAGCCATTAAGTCAGTCAACAAGAAACTTGGGACCCTATATAGAATTAAAGCCTTCCTTACCCCAAATGCCAGGGCAGCCACAGC
Organism: Protopterus annectens; assembly: GCF_019279795.1. Taxonomy (NCBI): domain Eukaryota; kingdom Metazoa; phylum Chordata; order Ceratodontiformes; family Protopteridae; genus Protopterus; species Protopterus annectens. The sequence continues at coordinate 1,859,592,408 of NC_056743.1, read as the reverse complement.
CCGTTCACACCTTCTCTCTACCCTACTATATGCCTCTCCTGTCCTCACTCACCTTAACAAATCTGATCTGGCCAAGCTCTCATCCTGCTATAATCACATTGCCAGGTTCGTTACAGGCCTACCCTACAGAACACACCACTGTACTAACCTGAAAAGCTTGGATGGATAGACTTCCCACACCTTCTTCACCAGTCCCAACTCATAGAGGCCTTCAAAATCCTTAAACAACCTGAGAATACCCCAGCACTAAAAACTTAATGACTCCCTACTCCAATCTAAGCTGCCTTCGCTCAGCAAACAGACTCCTTGTCCAAACAACTAAATCTCTCAACCTAGGTGGTGACGCTATTTGCCAACACCACTGGTAAAATATGGAACTCTCTCCCAAATAACATCACACTTGCAACTTCTCTAAGTCAATTCAAAAATAGTCTAAAACTCCACTTCAAGTCACACTGGCTATGTCCTTGCTCAAACCCAAACTAGCTCTGTGCCATTAACTAAAACATAAACAACTAGCTAAGATGATAAGTACTTTGTATACTGTGATAAAGAAATAAGTATCCTGTCTAACTCTATGTCATTATACTGCCTACCGTCCTTGCTAATATGTTATTAATGTTACATTTGTAGTAATCTCAGAAATAGTAATGGCAGTCTTGTACTTGTATGTAAATAGCCTATGTTTTTGTTAAGTTCTTTCAGCTCATTTACTGTACCTAATTATCAATGTAACTCTGTTGGAGCTTTTCTCCCGGCCTCCTGAAAAGGACATGTATCCAGTCGGACCATCCCGGTTAACAAATGTAAAATAAATAAATATAAATAAATATTGCAGTTACTGCTAGCATGTTGCAGGACAAGACTCATGAAAGGTGTCTCTACAGAACACAGACAGACATGTTAGGCAAGTGTAATATGTACACACTGTGTTGCTTAGTTGTGCTGTCGCTCACTTGCCCAAAGTATGGTCCAGGTCCTTACCTACAATGCTATGGAACAGTGCCATGATATCCCCACATGGAGACCCAATGTACTGCATCATGTCTTTACCAATATGGGTGACCACTGCATCCCCCCAATCTGAGACCCTACCTGGTGGGATATGGCCACAGTTCATGTTTTTTGGAACTACCAGCACATATTCCCCCTTGCAGACAATACAGACATATATGTCAAGAAAACCATTTATGACCTCCTGTGGGATGGTTGACATAGTGTGACTGCACATCCCCCTGCAGATGGGACAGACAGGTATGCAGAGCTCTACACCTATGCATTCTGTCAGCAGCATTACAACTGCATGAACTAGGCTGTACAGGACAGGTGGTACACAGGGTCATCATGACTCACCACACCTGAGTGGTGGACAACTGACATTACCAGGCTGTGCAATAACAGGTGGACATTGCTGTGTGACAGTTGGATTGAAAGCATCCCCCTAACATGCAGGCACAACCTCCCCAGCTAAATGAAGCACATGGTGTTGCTGTGATGTTGTATAGACATGGTAAGTGACAAGATTAGCCACCCACACAGAGCAGAATTGCAATGCACAGTGTAGTTACGTATTTAACTTCAATGTACAGGCCCAGAATGTTGCTAACCTCAGACATCATGATGGCACATATGATGGGTCTGTACTCATGCCTAACCTATACTCCCACAATGTCTGCATCAACTACACTCCCTTGTCTGCAGCACATGTGACACATGACATTCCTACAACCTGTCCCATAACTCCCATATTTACAGAGCAGTTTATAACTGGCCTCTCAATGGACCATACACAGCATCTATTGCACATACTAACATTCCAGGCTGCATCCCACGTGTGATCTCACAAGGCTCACTAATACCATTGGAAAACCTTTGCAATCATGCTGACACCACTGGCTGCACACCAGCTGAGTGGACAATGGCAACTGTTCAACCCTTGCACAGAGGTGGTGCATCCACTGACCAACATAACTATAGACCTCTTTGTCTAAGTATACATATATGTATGCCTGTAGGGGAAATCATCATGGAGCTGTTCAGCTCACATATTTGTGATCTACACACAGTTGACTGTACACAGTTTGGATGCGTGACAGGGGGAGCATGATTGTTACATGCGGTGGACATTTACAAGGCAGTTCCCAAGGACTTGAATGAGGGTACATCAGGATATACAACACCCAGACTGAGCCAAGCCATTTGACTATATCCTCTGATCAGGCAACATTTACAAAGCACCCACTTAGGCATCCACAATACTGTCATTGTAGGAGGTCACTAAGTGGCCCATTGATGACAAAATTATGCAACATAGGGACATCTGCCTCTAGTACATGATCTGTAGGCAGCAGTGCTCAACAGGGCACTGTCCTGGGTCCTGTACTGCTTGGAATTCATGCAACCACAATACACACGACTAATGAATGACTGTGGCTAACAATGTTAGCTGATACCTGCACATTGTGAGCACTCATAGAGTCTGTGAGTTATGTCAACAGACAACAGGAGGACATTGCTGAACAAATGCCTGTTGACATACTAATGGTCATAAGTCCCAAGCGAACATGTATGTAGTATCATTTCCATCAGGTACACCTATGTACCAGGTCAGAAGCACATCAGTCACAAAATGTGCTGTACATACTCAGGGGTGAAAGAACTGGGCACACACACCTGGCCACACAGGTTTACACCTAATGTGCCTCAGATCACCATATCTCTACAGTGGTATGGCAGGGATCATATAACATAGCTGATACCAGAGTCACTAGTAACTGACATGCTCATAACGTCTATGTACCCTTCCCTCAGCATGCCAATATCTGAGTGCAATGGCCAGTTGTTGATGTACCTTTTCAAACAGTACAGGTAATTGCACACAACAGTATGGTCCCTCACAAGGTCAATTCGAGATATCAGTATATATTCAGTGGGGAATATCTGCAATGAGTGACATTCTCACCTGTGGCATATAGACTACTCAGAGGTGATCTGTGCTTTACATACAGGGTTTTGCATATGTTGTCTGTCTGTAGGAAGGGTCTATATCACATTATCGCACAGTGAAAAAATCAAACATCATATGGTCGGCACCATATGTTTGACTTTTTCAATGTGCGAGCATGTCAATGGAGATGTCCATTACAGTGCAGAATGGGATGATTTCGGAGTTGGTATATTTAAGTAGGGGGGGGAGTGGGGGGCACAGCACCCCATCTGATGGGTGCAGGGGGGCTTGCCCCTTGCTTAAGATGTTCGGGAGTTCATTTATCTTTCTTTTTTTTTTGTTTTTTATTACATTTTCGAACATTTACAAGTTCGATCGTATGGTGATGATCATATGATATTCGAACTTATAAATGTTTGATAACATAATATAGACCCCTGTAGGAAGCATAGTAGATGGATGACTCACTGTAAGGACATTAGCCTAGTATGTGACGTTAGTACTACATGCTTGTGGGATAGATTTGTCTAGCAGACTGAAACACACCCTTGGAACAGAACCCTGCTTAATGGCACACAAAGCACCTCAGTTCACCTCAGCACATGCCATCTGTCTGATTGGCTGGGTGACCATCATCTCAACACAGGGCATCTGCCTGTGTCCCTCTTGGACTGGGTCAATATGTGCTGATCCTGTAACTATGGGTATGACAATGTCTATGATCATGAGGGCTGTATGGCAATTATTCTGGTTCAGTTCAAACATCTTATGGTTACATAACATGATGTACCATGCTCTAACAGGCTCACCACATACAATCATGGCTATGTTCAGACAAACACCACTTCAAATCATTGCATAAAGGACACACCAAGGCACATGTATTGCAAGTTAGCTGTACGTAGATGTGAACACTTACCTATGTAATGATACATACCATAGTTCACAGTACGTGTTGCATGCAACAGACCTCATGTCTGGTAGTCCTATCAGTATAGGACATATTATACTTGATGACATAAGCAGGCCTTGTTGTGGTCAGTCCTTTGTGGGGGCCACATCACCTGCTAAAAATAAAACACTACATACCCCTACCTATGTCTAAGTTGCTAAGGTTGTGCCATATACATATATATATATATATATATATATATATATATATATATATATATATATATATATATATATATATACACACACACACACACACACACACACACACACACACACACACACACACACACACACACACACACACACACTGTGCATGGGCTGGAGTATGATTAGAACCCTTACCTATCTAGTCTTGTACCCTATAGATCACAGGACTTATCGTATGTGCGATGGTTTATGTCTGATACTACACTGTCAGTTGGTAGTCTTAAGGTGGCTGGCATCATCAGGCCTTGTAGAAAAGGGCAGTTTGGAAGTCAGCAGCAAGCCCAAAAGGTGTATAACCATTACAAGTGAATATCCCATGAAGGCATGCCTGTTGATTTGCAGGGAATACACACACACACACACACACACACACACACACACACACACACACACACACATGCACCAAGTGGACTAGAATGAGATTAGAACCCCTACCTGTCTAGTCTTAGACACTATAGATCACAGTACTTATTACATGTGCCATGGCTTATGTCTGATACTACACTATCACCTGGTAGTCTTAAGGTGGCTAACATAATCAGTTCTTGTAGAATAGGGCAGTTTGAAAGCCAGCAGCAAGTTACAGGCCCAAAAAATGCATAACTATTGCAGGTGGATAGTCCATGAAAGCATGTCTGTTGTTTTGCAGGGGAATACCCCCACACACACACACACACACACACACACACACACACACACACATGCGTGCAAAGTGGGATAGACTGAGATTAAAACCCCTACCTATCTAGTCTTATACACTACAGATCACAGTACTTATCGCATGCACCACAAGTTAAGTCTGCTTTATATGTGATTTCAGGCACAGTACGTGTGCATTACACAAACTAGGCTTGGGTTGAATAGCATCTGTGGCCTGCAAAGTGATTGCACTGTTTGTTATCTGTGTCTAGTATTCTAGCAGTGACATAACTGTTTTTATCCTAGCTATGTGTGTACAGTTACCAGTATGGCAGTATGTGGCTGCTTGCAGTTACATAGCTAAACCTGTGGGCAGGGACAATGTGCCCTGTACATACATGCTTTGACAGCATTATACATTACACCATCTGCTCACCTGTGTCTGTCTACTTGGTGACATTAAGCAGGCAAAGGGGTTTGCAGGTAAGTGGATTATGTACTGTTGTGCCCTTAGTTTGGATCCTTTGAGCAATAGTATGGCTGTGTGATAGTGCACATTTACTTGTTTAGGGTATGTTAGACAATACAGACATCCACTCAGATATTTCTGTATATAACAGGGATTTATATATATATATATATATATAAATGTAACTGTGTGCGTGTGTGCGTATGATATGTATATGTGTTATATAGATATATAGGGTGTATGTATCATTTTAATATATATATATATATATATATATATATATATATATATGTTGGTATATATCTATCTGACACTACATAGCGATAGATATACTATGCATGTGAGGGAGAGATACTGACAGACAAACATGTATACGTATATGTCTGAATGTATAAACATTTATACATATCAGGTCATTTTAATGAAGGGGCAGCAGAACTGTGGTCATTTCAACTAAGTGTCTGGGCATGCCCAATGGGTCTGTCAGTATTTATAAAGTGACTTCAAGCCACACCTACCTGTACTCTAGTCCAGGATTTTGTATGTTACAGACATTAACACTCACCTTTGTTTCTGCAGTGCTGAACTTCACTCAAAATGTCCACGGCATTTCCCAGCTGTGTGCTGTACTTAATATGTGACTGAGGTTAGCAATGTTACACCACCAAGAGACTGACAGTCTGCATATCTCACAACTGTCCTGATTTTCACAGTATGTCCAGAGTTTTGACTCATATGTGTGGTCTGTTTCTCATGCATTTGTGGTCTTCTTGTGAATTATTGCATATTGACATCATTACATTATACTAAATACAGAAAGCATTTGTGTTTTAGACATTATATCCTTCAGAAAATATGTAATAATGCAACACCTTTAATTCCAGTCACTTTCTACATTTATAGGAATAATATTTAAAATGTGTCCCTTTATTTGGGCCTTTGCCCCCCCCCCCCCCAATCTTTCCGGCTTTGTCCAGATTTCTTGCACTAAGAGGTTGAGAGGTATGGCAGTCTGTGAAACACCAAGATAATACTACCTCACATTCAAAAGATGTGACAAATTCCAGATTAAAACCATCAACACCATCACCCATGCTAGCTTCCCTAGTCCAATAAGCCACACAGGTTGCCAGACACATAGGAGTCATTCATCATACAATTAGCATAAATATGTACATTGTTATCCTGTGGAAAGAGAGACATACAATGTGTGAGCGATAGCTATGTTACATCTCTGAGATTGACTGGTCTACTGATATACCATAATTGACTGTCTGTTAAAGCAGTTATATCGGTACACTGCTGTGTTGGGGGTAGGGGAACAACAGCAGATGATCATCTTGAGTAGACAGTAGTCCATATATTATGTGTGCCCACTATTTAACATCTCCCTTGCCTGATGTCATAAATATTCCAACCACGAGGCCTAGTCAATATTAAGGAGCACATACTATTGGACTGGGTGTCTAAAGTCCCATGTGGATGGTACATCTGTCCAAATAGCCCACTATATTGCATTGCATAACAGCAGCAGATCCAGACATGTGATACAAAATTATAGTAATTCTTACAATTAGTGTGTAGGTTAGAGACTTACCTTGTGAATGCAGCAGTTGACAGACATGTAGTTTAGGGCTGACTTTGTGTGATGCAAACAGTACACAGCAAATGCATGGATAAGTACAGGTTGTGTGGGTTGCCTGGCATCAGCTATTTTAATATATGTATGTGAGTAGGATTAAGGTGTCAGACCCTAGGGTCTTAGGTTGTCAGTGAATGTGCTATGCATTGTCTCTTACCAATGCCAGGGTGTACTGGGCATGCCTACGTCTGGCTACAGGGACATCATCTGGGACTCCTCCTCTGAGTCCTCCTGTGAGTTTGACTGTGGTGACCTAGGCACTGGTGAGGGGTTCTGTATCCCTTCCCTTTGCTGATCCTGCTGCAGCTGTTTCTGCAGGATCATATTGTGTAGCATGGCACATACTGTGAACATACATGCACATGTGGCTGGAGAGTATTACAGGGGTCCACCAGATATATGTAGGCACCAGAACCATGACTTTAGCAGCCCAAACGCATGCTCTGTGATGTTGCTAGTTTGTGTATGTGCCTCATTATGGCATTTTTCCATGATTGTGTGTGCATTTCTAATGGGTGTCATCATCCACAGTTCCAGTGCATAGCCAGCGTCCTCCAGTAAATGGCCATGTGGGATGTCCCCCCAGCAAACACCTGGTAAGCTGTGATGCATGCCAGATATAGGAGTCATAATAACTGCTAGGGCTGCCAGCATGCACATGCATGACTAATCCCAGGACATTACACACGACCTGGCAGTTGATGGAGTGGTACCCCTTGTGGTTGACATAGATTCTAGTCTCCTCACCAGGTGGTGCCATGATGTGATGTGTACATGAGTGCAATCTATGGCACATAGTACCTTAGGGTAGTGTGCTAAATGGTAGAAGTGTTGCATACTGCTGGCCCTTACCTTAGGGGTGAGGGGAAAATAAATGTGTTCACTTGCATGTGGTAGCATGGCATCCAGGAACTGGTAGAGTACCCTGGATGCTGATGCCTGTGAGACCCCCATCATGTCCCCAGTTGGTCTTTAGAAGGTATCTGTGGCTATTATCCTAATGGCTACACATATCTTTGTTTCCACTGGAATGGCTTTCACTCTGTTGGCTCTGGGTCTGAGTTGAGTGCGGCAGAGCTCTGTAAGTTCTTGTAGTATGTCCCTTTCCACCCTGTAGCACTCTACAATCTCCAGCTCAGGTAGCTCCTGGAATGTTACCCTGGGCCTGAACACTCTTCTTCTCTGCCTAGGCCTATTGTCAACAGCAGCAACAGCAGCATTGACTTCAGCATCTAGCACATGCAGATATAGCTGACCTGCAGCAGCCCCCAGCATTCTTTTAGTTAAAATTCCTAAGTCTGTACACCAATGGTTCAGAATATGGGGGGAAAAATAAGATTGTAGTGTATATGCATATTTTATAGTGCTCTACTGTAGGTGTTGCCTGCGTGATTAGCTACCTATGATGCATTTCACCTGCCTAGTATATCATTAATATAATTAATTTAAGTTAAACAAGGGTCAAAACTAATTAATACATCAGTGCTTTTTAGATACTCTCAGCAATGCAGCACACCATGCAAAAGTATGTACCCCTAGGTAATCAAAGCTTAGCAGTCACTGAGCATACCCCCCAGACTTCCATGTTCAGCACAGCAATGCACCACACAAACATGTAAAAACAAGTGCCCCATAGGTAAACAAAGCCTAGTAGTCAGTGCACACTCCCCCCAAGACTTCCACGCTCAGCATGGCGGTGCACCTTGCAAACAGGTGCAGCTAGACTCCAATCAGCTTAGAAGTTATTGGACACACTTTCTCCTGATGTCAGCTACCTCCTGTGTGGACACTAACATGGTTCTCTGCCTACTCGGAGGGGATACGTGGACACGATTACCCCATTATGCTATTCAGTAACTCCACCTCATTTGCATAGATATCTGTGCTCACAGCCTGGAAAAGTCAAGCTTCCACAAAGAGTGGGCTCTGTATTTGCATTATCTAGATGCTATACTCATCTTATAGAAAGCTAATGGTCAGTGTAGAGATGAATTTATTACTCACATTAACAGCATCTGTCCTTTTTTCATATTTACTCATACACATTCAGATTTAGAGGTTAATTACTTAGATGTTACCCTCTGCAAGGACATCTGTGCAGATTGCTTTGGTTTTAGAGTTTACAGAAAGTCTACATTTTTAATAGCTACCTTGACTTCAAGAGGTCAAGAGCACACAAAATCGAATATCTTTAAGGTGCAACTAGTCCGGGAAGCTAGAATGAGTTCAAACATTATGAATTTTAGAATTGAGTTGAGTAACCTTTTTCAGATGTTTGTGGTTGGAGGTTACCCACAAGATTTACTTGTAAACATTAATAAAGAAATGCTTGAAGGATGTCGTGCCAAATTCAAACCACTTTTGGAGTGTGGTGATGTTACCACCACACTCAGTAAACATCTTAAACAGAACCACAATAAACAACCATTTAGTAACACCATGGTAGCACCATATGGGGTTCATATATCAAGTATTAAAAAATTCTTTGATGAACTGGATTATTTATTTTTTTATTTTATTTTATTTGGAGTTTGTTAACCAGGAAAGTCCATTGGGCCAAGATGAGCCCATTTTCAATGGAGGCCTGGGGAGAAAAGCTCCATTACAGTATTTGCAATAACAAATGAAACAAAATTACAAGTAATGCACATTGTATATAAAGACATATAAAATGAACATTAACTCAAATATACATTCTACATGTATTTAAAAAATGACATAGAAATGGAAAGGATAGAAACATTTATGGCTTGAGGCCTAAACAAAGCAGAGTAAGTAAGTAAGTAAGTATTGAGAGTTCAAGTGAGATGGAAGTAATGAGTTTGTTAAAATTGTGAGGTAATTTTTAGAGAAGTCAGGCATAACGTGCAGGAGGAGGTCTTAGGTTGAATTAGAGACATGAAGGGCAAAAGGGGATAGGGGTAGGGTGGAAAGCATCAGGTGGGATGAGAGCAGGAGCATTCCCAATGAGAGGAGAAATTAGAGTGGAGCAAGGTCTTAAAGGTGGAGTGGTTATGGGTAGTTCTAATGTGCGGAGGAAGTGAATTCCATAATCCAGCTAGGGAAAAGGATAGTAAGAGTTACCCTGGAGTATGTATGGGTTTGTAAACTTTGAGGAGATTTTGATTGTTGGATCTGAGCACTCTATGATGCTGATGCATTTTTAGGGTGAAGGAAAGGGAAGGACAGTTGGAGGGCTTGAAAATGAGCTTATGTGCTGTTGTAAGTTGAATGTATGTCAGTTACTTAGGGAGTTCCAACCAAATGAGGGAGTGGAGAGAGTCGCAGTGGTGTGAGGAGGATTTGAATCTGGTGGCAAACTTAGAGATTTTATTGTAGCAAAAAGATAGTTTTTATTTTATGGTAGATTGAAGATTAGTAAGGCAAGGGGCTCTGTACAGGAGAGAGGGAATGAAGTATGTGGTAGAAAGGAGTTGTTTAGTTGAGGGAGTAAAGTAGCGAATGTGTTGGCATAGCATTCTGAGTTTTTAATGGGCTTTCTTAATTTTAGTTTGTAGATGTGTGTCAAATTTTAATTGATGATCGATAAAGACACCAAGCAGGTTGTTATAGGGAACTATTTTGATAGAGGTCATGTTATGGATGACTATAGAGAAGGATGTTTTGTCAGTTTGGTGTATCTGGAGGGGGTGAATATCATAATTTTGGATTTAGGTGCATTGTGAGCTAGGTGATTATCCAATATCCAAAAGTAGGTGCATGAGAAGACATCTTGAGTTAAATTTATAAGTTTAGGGAGAGATTTGGCAGAGCAGATGATAGTAGAGTCGTCCGCATATTGGATGAGTTTAGCATTTGGGATGTTCTGATGGAAATCATTGATAACAATGTTAAATAGTAAGGGGCCCAGTATAGAGCCTTGTAAAACACCTGTTGTAGTATGGAGGAAGGAAGAAGTACAGTTATTCCAGTTTACAGCTTGCTGTCTATCTGAGAGGTAACTGGTGAAACAGCTGATGGAAGAAGAGGAAAGATTGAGATGAGAGAGCTTGGACAAAAGGAGATTGTGGGATATGGTATCGAAGGCCTTAGATAAGTCGAGAAGGAGGGTAGATAGAATATTGCCAGAATCACGAGCAAAGTTAATGATTTTTGAGAAAGGAGGGAAAGGCAGTAGTGATGCTGAGTCCAGGTCGGAAGTCATGTTGTGTAAAGGTCAGTAGTTGATTGTCTAAAAGGTATGGTAAGAGTTGTAGGTGGATACATTTTTTGAGAATTTTAGCGAGAGGGGACAGGATAGCTATTGGGCAGAAACTGGAGAATATAGAGTTGCGACCTCCTTTGTGGAGGGGAATGATGAAGGCTTTTTTCCAAAGGAGGGGTACATAGGATTCTTGGATGGAGCAATTTACTATGATACAGATGGGTATAGCTATGTCATCAGCAGCTAGCTTGATGAAGTTAGATGGAATGTTATCAGGGGTGTTAGAACAAGGTTTTAATTTTAGTAGGAGTTTTTTATGGTATGTGTAGGAATAGGCTTGAGAGTAGAAGGAGGGAGATGAGTAACATTGGAGGTTGAGGGGACAGGATTAGAGGTGTTGGATGAGGTTTGAGCTGATATATTATTAGGGAAAGATGAGGCAAACTTGGCTATTGAGTCAATGAAGATGGAATTGAACTGAGTAGCTAAGGTATTATCTGGAGAGTTGGGGTCAGGGCAGGGACTATCTTTTATGCCAGGACTCAGGACTGAGGAGATACTGCTCAAGACATTTTTAGGGTTGGATTTATGGTTGTGTTGGAGTTTGAAATTGTAGGATTTTCAGTTGATAGCTATTTGTTTTTTAACTTTATTTCAAAGTTGCTTGTATTCGGACAGGGAGTTGAGTGTTTTGAATTTTTGGGAGAATTTCCATGATTTATCTCAGAGATGCATGAGGGTTTTAGTCTCTTTGGTTAGCCAAGGGACAGTTTTGGATTTGACCCTTTTAGTTTTGGTGGGGGCAAAGTAGTTAAGTAGATCAGTGAATATTTTATTGAAGTAAGTGACAGCATCATCCAGAGGAAGGATTTTAGAGGGTTCCAGTTCATCCAGTTTTTAAAAGCAACCCTGATTTTATTGAACTGTTAAGGGAGTCCCCATCTTTTATATACCAAACAGGAAAGAATCTAAAATGTTTTATTTGAACATCCTAAAATGGCTTCTGATATTTATAAGAAAGGGAAAGCACATTGTGGGATATGAAATCAGTATGGTTTTATTTTGGAGAGTAGATGGATAGAAGTTGGTTGCCCCCCAGTTAAGGTTTACTTTAAGGGAGAGAGCTGCAGTACTAGAAGGACTGTGTACTTGGGTGTATGCAAGGGGTGTAATTATTTCTATGTTGGCAAGACTGAAAGAAATTTTAGAAAAAGGATTTATAAACACATCCACATAATCACTAAGGCCAACAAAAAGAATGCTTTATTCATGCACACACCTACATGTCCCAATTGCATGGGACTGAAATTGCCAGTTATTAAAGTTGCAAAAAAAAAAGCCCTAGGGATGGTTGGTGGGAGGTTCAAATGGAAAATATGAACTTATTTTGCAACTGAGACTTAATACAACCACCACACCAGGGATTAATGATAATGTTTCCATTGCTCCCATTCTGAGATTAAAATCATTGAATTTATAAAATCACTTTTTAGGCAGACACATTTTTCTGGGGCATCTATCCCTCTTAGTTGATACCTTTTGTGAGGTATTGCCATGTGTGCCAGGGAGAATAGGGCAGTTCATGTGTAACATATGCCAGCATAGCTAGCTGAAGTTTTATAAATAATTGTGTCATTTGACTATCACACTGACTTGTATAGATGATTGTCTTAAAAATGTATCAACAGTGTTATTATAACTGATTAAATATATATGTTTAAACTGAGAATTCTGGAAGGGAAGAGTAGAAGTTTTTGAAATTGTTTTATAGCTTTGAGTTTCTGCAACAGATCTTAGCAAAGCCCTGAGTGTGTATTGTACCAGAGTCAGGTGATCAAATGTTATGTCATTTTATAACCAGCACAGAGAGGTTGTAACTCATACAGCAGCTTGTTTTGTTTTCTTTGGAACCTGATATAAAAAAACTATGTCAGTTATAACAGCTGTCCAATTAGGTGAGGTGAGTTGAGCTGAGCTGAGTTGAGTTCAGTTAGTTTATAGCTTATCACCTTGCCTTGTGGAAGTAAGCATATCAGCATCTAATCTTACCTTGCTCTATTAATTAAGTTAGCTAGGGAATAATTATTCCTTAGACAAGCCAGGAAACACAGTGAGATTATTTAAGTAGTGTTTTTCTGCATCTGTTTGAATCTGTCCATTTGTGCTATTTTAATTTCTCCTGTGATTGAAACTCTGGGGTTTATTGTACTTAGATTTTTAGTATTTTCATATTATCTATTTTATTATTTATTATTAAATATTTTATACCTTTCATTGTGGCTTATCTTTCAGAAAATACTTTTAACATCTTGAGAGTACTTGTGCGTATTATAATGACACTGTTGCCACTCCAAAAAGCCTTGCTGCTTTGATTGCACTATACCATTTATATTAGTATTGAATTTTACTCAGTATAATTGCATACCCTTGTAAGTGTCTAAGAGTGATATTCTGGTGGCAGCGTGTTTACCTTATGGTCTGGAAGAAGGGGCACAGCTAGTAAATTTGCACCAGCATTTCCCCGGTGTGTGTGTGTGTGTGTGTGTGTGTGCGTGTGTGTGTGTGTGTGTGTGTGTGTGTGTGTGTGTGTGCGCGCACGCGCGCGCGCATGTGTGTGTGTGTGTGTGTGTGTGTGTGTGTGTGTGTGTGTGTGTGTGTGTGTGTGTGTGTGTGTGAAAATCAAATACCCAGCTGTTGGTGTCAACTACTTGGAATTGGGAACACAGTGCTCCAAAGTGAGTCTTGTATGGTACATAGAGAGACAGAAAGCCCAATTTCAGGTCTGTAGTGTGTTCCCTGTATGCTCTTGGGGGAAACTGTGCTTATGTAGAGAGCTGCATCTGAAAATACTGTATAAATTAATTCCTGTTTTAGTGACCGTCTCACACTCGTGTCAGTGGTGAGGATTAAGGCTCCTTGATTATTGGCCCATGGTGAAGAGACCATCACACCTTTAAATATGTCTTTTGGCATATATTTTTATATTTTTTAATTTTTATTATGATGGTGAGCAATTTGTTGGTCTTGGATAGACTTTTTTGGAATAATTGGAAATAATGTTAAATATTTTAGGGTTTTATAACTTTACATTTCTTGACTTGTTTTTTAGGGTTGCTTTCTTAAATAATTAGTATGTACATAGATTTTACTTGTTCAACTAGATGTTGTTGTTGTTGTCTTTTGGCTTTTCCCAGTTAGGGGTCGCCACAGCGGAACTCTGGTCTGCTAATGATTGGCAGTAGACTTTCACGAACGCCGAGGTGCCTGCTCGACATTCAACCTTCAACAAAGGCATGCCCATTTACGCATGTCTTTCGAACGCCCACCCAACCGTGGGGAGGACATGCAGACTCCACACAGATGGTTTGAGTTTTTACTTTGTCTCTGTAGCTTTTTGTTTCTTTTCATATGAGATAAGGTAGTTAGGCATTGTAAAATCCACCTTTTATTCAATTAATGTAATAGCTTTTGTATACTGGGACTTTAAATTTAGTTAATTGACAAAATGAAGTGCCTATAAAAGGAAATTGGAATGTGGTATCAGGGTTCTGAGGATGTTCCAACTTATAGGGATGAAAGTGTTTGACCTTTCTTTGGTTCTTTCTGTCTGTTTGTGTTTTTATTCAAATAAATACATGTGCTTTCTGATACATGTTGTGAGAGCTATATTTATGCAAGAACTGGGTTTATCTTTTATTGATACAGACACACAAGCAAAGACTTTCTACTGCCTCTATTACTGGAGCTGTGATACTATATTAGGCTGTTAGTTTTACTGTTCTTGCTCTGCTTCATTTTTTCCACACTGTTTTGCTGTTCTTTGAGTCTTTTTCCCAATGTGGGAATATCTGCCCAGATCTGCGTGAGTTGTACTAATTCACAAAAGCTGTCTGAGTCATTTTTGCTTTTAAAGGAGCATGGTACCTAAATTCTAAGGTGCCAAGAACATTTTATTATCCTCTTTTATCCCCTTTCATTAGGAGAAACCTATCTACAAGATACTTTGAATGTTGACATAGATACTCCAACCAGTGCATGTTCTGGATCCAGTATGGATTCTGCTGCTCTGTTTTTTACACAGCAATGGAGCGGAGATTATGTATATGCAGGGGGACTGACAAAATTTATCAGACTGCTCTCCCAACAATCTTTGCAAATTAAATATTCATTTCTTAAATTGAACAACTCAGTTTCCATGGGAAGGGGAAGCCAGAAGTCTTCATGTACAGGAAGTGGTGTACCCTCACAGCTAGAGGAACAGAATGGTGGCTTTATGAATGGTCCATAGCAAACCAATGGAGCTTATGGAGTTTTCAGTTACTCAAGATTTTTGGGGAACCCTTCTATGCAAAAAGAATGTTTTCAAGACTGGCTTAATAAGGAATTTTTCTTCCACTTGTACCACCAATAGTAGCCTTCAAAAAGTTTCCAAACTAAACTTTAATAACTGTAAGCAAAACCTTGTAAGGTGCATAACCTACAATGTGATAATAAATATTTAGCTGAGAGATTAAAAGTGACAAGAGTGCCAAAGGGCTTGAGAATGTTCAAACTCCCACGTGGGATTACATCCGACAGTAAGGAACATGTTGAACTCTTCGAAGCGATCGACAGGCATGGATTTAAACGTATGCATTTTATAATTAAACTCAGTAATGTTAAAATAACTACATTGCTGGAGGAGGTTAACACCCTTAACAATGAAATTACTGATGATCTGTTAGTTGAAGTAAACATTTCAAAATATGACTGTATTTTAAACAAAATTGATGAACAGGTTAAAACTAATTTAGTTAGGAAAAGAAAAAAAATCCTAGGGACCAACAGGATTATCAATCTAAAACTGCTAAGAAAAGCATATTTTACTAACCAAAGGGAACCTAATTGCTCTGGGGGTTGGAACCAGGGTGTGGGAGATGATTACATAGACAATAGGGGTGAAGCGAATGGTGGTGAGGCTGAAGAAGAGCAAGGGCATACCACAGTATATCACAGAATGAAAGACATCAACAATTTCAACTATGAGTTTCCACCCCTGAGATGATCATAGACAATAGGTAATAAGTTGATACAACAGAATTTTTTAGAGCACCTCCCCTTCCCCGAAGAAACAAAGGAATTTTTTAAGAAAACAACAGTGAAAAAGGAGCAACATCAAATATTCAACCCTTTACCTAAAGATGGGATTTTGTCTGTATTTGATGGGAAAATGCTACCCCACCAGGGATTTAATATTTTTAACTATACAGGGTTAATAACTGACAAAATGTATTTTACCTTATTTAAGAATGGCTTTAAGTTTGTTCCAGCACATTATACTGATATAGCTGACTTCCTCACTGAATTAAAATTATAGACTAGAAAAATCAATTTACAAAGATGTTTGGAAATCAAAATCTTGGGGAAGACCCTACACATGGGAACAGGAGTTTCAGAAAAAGAAGTACATTTAATCCATCCCTCTACCTTACCATAGCAACTTTTGAGAAGTTATGTACTAAAGACATCCACAGCATATTAATACATTCTGACAACAGCATTTTCAACCTACGAAAGGAATAAAGTGCACTCATTAGGGAGTTTAGAGGTAATAATTCTCTTAGAATAATGAAGCCAGACAAGGGTGAGGGATTGTTATAATTGATAAAACAGACTACAGCAGCCAGATTAATAACATGTTACATGATATGCCAAATATGAGGCTGTGTATATCAATGGAATGAACATAGCTCATAGGAAAATTCAGCTTTCTTTAGACTCATTTTTCAAAGGTGTTATAATTGAAAATGTATTTATATTTCTAATCAACACTCACCCAACAATCCCTACACTTCTCAAGATTCCCATGGTTCATAAGAACAGCCACCAACCCCCATACAAGCTGATAGTAGCATCACACAATACTACCACTTACCCATTGGGAGTTTTTGTGGACAGACTCCTTCAGAATTCCCAAAATTCTATTGACTACTTATTTAAGCACTCTTGGGATTTCCTGAGTAAAATTATAACTTTTCACAAATGAATGCAGTTTTTCCACCATAGACGTAGTAGATCTATTCACCTCCATTCCACACAAACAGGGTTTGGCACTTCTCCACAAGGCTATTTTGAAGCATACCACTCTAACACCATGGTTAACTTTGTGATGGAAGTTATGGAACTTACTCTAATGAATAATTTTGTGTCATTTAAGGTAAATATTTCAAGCAAGTAAAAGGAGTTGCTATGGGGTCAGGTTGCACTCATATTTATGTTAATTTCATAATGTACAGGTGGGAGAAGACTACCATCTTAATGTCAAGATTTCACAAAGAATGGGCTCTGTATTTGTGTTATCTAGATGATATATTCATCTTACAGAGGATTAATGGTCAGTGTAAAGATGCATTTTTACTCATATTAACAGCATTTGTCCTTTTTTCAAATGTACTCATACACATTCAGATTTATAAATTAATTACTTAGATGTTACCTTCTGCAAGGATGTCTGTGCAGGATGCTTTGGTTCTAGAGTTTACAGAAAGCATACAGTTTCTAATAGCTACCTTGACTTCAGGAGTTGCCTCCCTGAACACACTAAACAGAATATTTTTAAGGTGCAACTAGTCTGGGTAACTTGAATGAGTTCAAACATTATGAATTTTAGGACTGAGTTGAGTTACCCTTTTCAGATGTTTGTGGATAGAGGTTACCCACAAGAGTTACTTGTAAACATTAGTAGAGAAATGATTGAAGGATGATGATCAAATTCAAACCACATTTGGGGTGTGGTGATGTTATCACCGCACTCAGTAAACATCTTGAACAGAACCACAACAAACAAACATTTAGTAACCCATGATAGTACCATATGGGGTTCCTATGTCAAGTATTTAGAAAATTCTATGCAGAACTGGATTATTTTTAAAAGTCACTCTGATTTTATTGAAGTGTCAGGGGAGTCCACAGCTTTTACCTGCAAAACATGAAATAATCTATTTTTTTATTTGAACATCCTAAAATGACTTCTGATATTTATGAGAAACAGACATCATGTTGTGGGATGTGCAGTCAGTGTGTTTTTATTTTGGAGAGTAGATGGATAGAAGTTGGCTGCTCCCAATTAAAGTTTATGTCAAGAGAGGGAATTACAGCACTAGAGGGATTGTGTACATGGCAGTATGCCAAAGGTATACTCATTTCTATGTTGACAAGACTGAAAGAAATTTTAGGAAAAATATTTATGAACACATCCATATGATTGCTAAGGCCAAATAAAATAATGCTTTATTCAAGCACACCCTTACATGTCCCAATTACATGCATTTCAAATTTGCCACTCCTGAATTTATAAAAAACGCCCTCGGGGTGGTTGGTGGGAGGTCCAACTGGAAAAATATGAACTTATTTGCCAACTGAGACTTAATGCAACCACTGCACCAGGGTTTTATGATAATAGTTCCATTGCTCCCATTCTGAGGTTAAAAGCATTGAATTTATAAAATCAGTTTTTAGGCAGACACATTTTTCCAGGTCTTTTTAGCTGATACCTTTTTGTGTGGTATTGCCATCTGTGCCAGGGAGAACAGGGCAGTGCATGTGTAACATATGCCAGCATAGTTAACTGAACTTTTATAAATAGTTTTGTATGATTTGACTATCATACTGGCTCCTACAAATGCTTGTGTTAAAATGTATCAACAGTGCTGTTATAACTGATTAAATTTATATATTTAAACAAAAAAATCTGGAAGGAAAGAGAAGAAGTTTTTGAAATGTTTCTATAGCTTTCAGATACTGCAACAGATCTTACCAAAGCTCTGAGTGTGTATTGTACCAGAGTCAGTGATCATATGTGATGTCATTCTATAACCAGCACTGAGAGGCTGGAACTCAGACAGCAGCTTCTTTTGTTTTGTTTTCTTTTCTTTTCTTTGGACTCTGATATAAAACTTTATGACAGCTATCACTGTTCAGTTAATTCAGTTGAGTTCAGTTGAGTTCAGTTAGTTAGAAGCCCGTCACCTTGCTTTGTGGAAATAAGCATCTTTGCATCTAATCTTGCCTTACTGTATTAATTGTTTGCTAGGGAACAGTTATTCCTTACACAGTCAGGAAACACAGTGAGATTAGTTAACTAGTGTTTTTTCTGCATCTGTTTGAATTTGTCCAATTGTGTTATTTTTATTTCTCCTGTGATTGAAACTCTGGTGGTTATTGTACTTAGCTGTTTTCAACCCACCAAGCCACACAACTGTTTGATATTATAGCAATAACCCATGCCTGGGTGTGGGTAATGCTGGATTTACCCACGGTTGGTGTGGTTTGGTCACGAGGGTGAAGCCCGAGTGGCCAAACAAAGCCAAGCGTGGGTAAATCCAACATTACCCACATCCAAGTAGGTTATTGCTATTATACAATGACATTATTTAAGAAAAAAAAATAATTACTTTTCTTAAATAATGGCATTGTATAATGCCTCCTTGCTGCCCTTCCACAGCTTTCTGGTATTCTGCGGCAGTCCTGATGTACTGCTCATGTGTATGCCTAAGCAGTACATCAGAGCTGTGGGCAAAAGCAACAGAGAAAGCAAGATCTACGTTGCTTTTTTCAAAACTGTCTCGCTATGTTAAATGGGTTTAACATGGCGAGACAGCTTTAAAAAAAGCAACGGAGATCTTCCGTTGCTTTTTTTAAAGCTGTCTCGCTATGTTAAAACCATTTAATATAGAGGAACAGTTTGTAAAAAGCAATGAAGAAAGCAAGATCTCCGTTGCTTTTTACAAACTGCCTCGCTATGTTAAACTCGTTTAACATAGCAAGACAGTGTGACGCAATGGAGATCTTGCGTTCTCCATTGCTGTAAAAAAAAAGAGTTATAGTAATGGAAAAAGTCTGGGTGATTGAACCTTTTTCCATTACTATAACTCTAATTTACAATGTGCATGCTGACCAATCAGCATGCACGTTTTTTAATATTAATGGGGGGTCATTGCATAATTAGTATTCTCATGTTTTCTGTTTTATTAGTTATTATTAAATATTTGTATTCCTTTCATTGTGGCTGGTCTTTAAGAAAATACTTTTAACATCTTGAGAGTACTTGTGCTTATTTTAGTGACACTGTGGCTACTCTGAAATGCCTTGCTACTTTGGTTGCACTCTACCATTTATATTACTATTGATTGTATTCAGTATAATTGGATACCCCTGTAAAAGCCTGCTAGTGGTTGACTGGCGGCAGCGTGGCTACCTTATGGTCTTGGCAGAAAGGGTACAGCTAGTAAATCTCTATCAGCCTTTCCCTGGAGTGTGTGTGTGTGTGTGTGTGTGTGTGTGTGTGTGTGTGTGTGTGTGTGCGTGTGTGCGTGTGTGCGTGTGTGCGTGTGTGTGTGTGTGTGTGTGTGTGTGTGTGTGTGTGTGAAAATCAAATATCCAGGTGTGGGTGTGTCAGCTACTTGGAACTGGGACACAGTGCTCCAACGTGAGTCTTGTTTGGGATCTGAATCCAGTCACATGTCTTGAGTGTGTGCCCTTGGGGGAAATTGCGCCTAATGTAGAGAGCTGCATCTGTGTAAATTCATTCTTATTTTTAGTCACTGTCTCTAACAATTTTCAGTGGTGAGGACATAGGCTCCTTGATTACTGGCTGAGGGTGGAGGCGCATCACACCTTTAAATATGTCTTTTGGCACATATTTTTATATATCTACATTTTTATTATGATGGTGAGCAATGTGTTGGTCTTTGACAGACTTTTTTGTAAGGATTGGTAACAGTGTTAAATTAAGATTTTAGAACTTTACATTTCTTGACTTTGTTCTTTTAGGGTTTCTTTCTTAATTAATTAGTATGTACACAGATTTTACCTGTTTGACTAGATGTATAGTTTTTAAATGTTTTAAGTTTTTACTCTGTCTTTGTACAAAGTTTATTTTAGCTTTCTGTTTCTTTTTATATGAGATACTGTAGTTAAGAATTGTAAAATCCACCTTTTATTCAATTATTGTAATAGATTTTTTATACTGGGACTTTAAATTGTGAGCATTTGGCTAACTGAGGAGACCAAGTGCATGTAAAAGGAAACTGAACTTTATTATTAGGATTCTGAAGAAGTCACAAGTTATAAGGATGAAAGCGCTTGACCTTTCTTAGGTTCTTTTTATCATTTGGTGTTTTCTCAAATAAATATGTGTGGTTCCTGATATGTGTTGTGAAAGCTACATTTATGCAAGAACTGCGTTTAACTTTTATTGATATGGACATACCAACAAAGACTTTCTACTGTCTCTGTTCCTGGGCTAGGATTCTACGTGAGGCTGTTGGATTTACTGGTCTTGTTCTGCTTCATGTTTTCCACATTGTTTTGCTGTTATTCAACTCATTAGAAATGCTGAAACCCAAAGATTTAACTTTGTGTAGCAGGTGTAAAAATAGTGTAGGAAACACCTCAGTGTTACTTGCTAATGGATTGCAACTGTGAGTGATTACCGGCAGAGAGAAGGAAAACACAACAATAATTCAGTCTCCCTTACCTGCAGTGGGTGTACCACCCAGGTTACACTCACAAATTGTATCAAGCTTTTAAATGGAAGTAAACAATACACATTTCTGTTTCTGTTCACTAACAGCCAAACTCCCCTGCTTTTGTTAGAAACTGTATATTAATGTCATGTAATATTCTCATGCAGTACATTGTAAGGACAATGACACAGAATGCCCTACAGATTAGATATCTGAGATTATAGCACAGATAAGCAAAGAATGAACATAGTACAAAGAAAGGACAGAAGTTGCATTGCTGCAAATGATAGTCAGAAATGGTTGTTTGATCAGTCATTGCACTAAATATGTAATTAACACATGCACAAACAACTGAGAGTGTACAAGTGTTATATGTCTTGTTAGTACTGTGGATAAGGTGGGACTTACTTGTACCCACAATGATTTGCATTCCTGCTGCAAAGCTGTTTCTGTGCAAAGAGGGATAAGACAACCTTGCTGTGTTTTGTAGGTTCATTAGTCTGACAGTTCAAATCCAGAGTTGTGTAATGAAGGCTAAAATGTATTTTGTAATGTTGTTCATGTTTTTTTAATATTATATTTGTGTGGTGCGCAGCTTAGCACAGACATGGTAAAATGGATAAATATGTTAAATATCATGTAACTGACTACTATGATAAAGACTGCATACATTACACTCTTGAATCGAGTGTGTGTGTAGCACACCTGGTAGACATGATGAAGTGCAAAATATAAATTATCTTTAGATCACAGTTCAAGTCCCACATTTATCATTTAATGATGAACCCTATTAAACACTTCTTAGAAGAATAATACAAGGGGAGGTTTGCCTGTCAAGTCTGCACATCAAATACCTTCACACAAACATGGTGTAGTGTTCCAGACAAGAAGCAGACATTGTCAGTTTAAAAAAGATACACTGTTAACTCTTGCTTTCCATCACAGAAACCCGCTAAGGGGCATTGTGCAATGGCCAGCAAGCTTCCCCAACACCTACAAGTCCATAACACCTGCAGAAAATAAGCAGATAATTTCAGAATGGATACATTCTATCATGTATGGTTTGCCACCTCACAAACACACTAAGTGGCTTTACCCAGCGGCCACTATACATACATAGTAATGAATGTAAAAATGTACGACTGTTACTTAGTTGTTCCTGTGGCAGCAGTTGTAAGTTTAGGGTTAGAGTACAGGTGAGCCTGGGTTCTAATTCATCAAAGGATAAACTTTTCTTACTAATGTTCTACTTTACTTTATATAAAAATTAACAGCAGGAAAATGCTTACACATAGAAATAACTATCTATAGCAGGTACAGTGAGCATGCACAGTATATCAAAAATATTATTACATGTGTAACTGTGGGTATCACTACAATTATCATTCTACAATTGTACATTTATTTTCTGAACTTTCATGTCACACACATGCTCAGCTCTTTAATGCATATGTATAACTAATGAGCAGGTCCGACAAACAAGGTCTCAATTGCAATGAGCACTCTGCATAGTAATGACTGTAAAAAAATGCATTTGTAGCCCAACCTTCCATTTGGCAACTGGTATAAGTTAATACTTACAATACAGGTGAGCCAGGGTTCTAATTTAGCACACTCCCAATTTTACTAATGCCTGTCAACCAATTTTACAAAATCTAAAACAATGTAAAGATAATTATAAATAACAGTAAGTATGTACAGCACTGAAGCTTATATAAATTATAAGTGTGACTGAGGGTATACTGACAATTATGGTTCTGTAATTATAATTGCATTTTCTGGCCTTGGATAGACTTCAGACTTCAGTCATACTCATACACACATGAATATGTAAACAAGGACCTGGTCAGATCACACACATGCATGGTTAATCCCTCACTCTGTCATTTGTATTTATATATAATTAATAAGCATGTCTGACAAGCGCTTCCTCTGTGACAAGAATTATGTTGTGTCTATTTGCATAGGTTTGAATCCCACATTATACAAATTAATTTTATCAGTCTGTAAAGCCAAAAAAAAAAAATGTGCCGGGTCATACAATTTATGCCCCCGATAAACATCTGTAAAGTTAAATCAAATAAAAGTTACAGCAGCAACCAAACTATAAACTAGTGCCAGCGGTCAGACTAACCTTCCTGTTTTAACCTCTCTGGCACTGTTGCTCTCCACTTAACAGCATGCAAACTCAATTGCCATGGTTATTCAGGCTTGTGTACTGTCTTGGTGAGAAAATATTTAAACTGATACTGTTTGACTTGAACAGACATGACTGGATCTAGAAGGGAATGTGCCCAATTTAGGGCTTAAAGTTGAGGTGCAGCAGAGTCCAGAATCTTTACTGGACTCCTTGTAAAGCACCACATCTGAAGGCTGCTGCAGGGGGACTATACCAGGTCTCAGTACAAATCTGAGGCTTGGAATAATCTGGCCAGGGTTGTCTCCAGTGCAACTGGCATTCCATGCACTGCAGACAGGGATGTGAGGAGGTATACGCACTGTACTGATTTCAGTACAACTTCTTTAGAAGAGGGGGTAGCTTTTTAAACAGCATTGCTCCTTTAAGGATGCTGGGTGCCATAACCATAGAGCTGAGCTCACATCACATCTGGCTGCTGGGTGCCAGAAACATAGAGCTGAACTCACATCATGTCATGTATGGCTGGCTGCAAGTGGGAAATCTGCGCGAATGGATTATCATTGGGGCAATCACGGCTGTGAGCAGGAAATGTGCGTGAATGGATTATCATTGCGGCAATCGGGTGAACAAGATTATCAGGTAAGCAATGGAGTGTGTGTGTGTGTGTGTGTGTGTGTGTGTGTGTGTGTGTGTGTGTGTGTGTGTGTGTGTGTGTGTGTGAATGGATTATCGTTGGGGCAATCGGGTGAACGAGATGCATTGCTGATACTGTACTGTGTTGTAAAGGGGGGTGGATGATGTAGTCCTTTTTGGTGAAGATATCTAGTAGTAACTATGAACCTGTTATCAGTTTGCCATCCATTCCCTATTGCAATATTACTAGTGTATCATTTTTTTAATGCAACATAGGCAATTTATTCCTCAAGGGCAACAGGCACTTTATTTGTAGATGAAACAATAAAATATAAAGTTTGCTAGCAGCAACCTCTTCATTAGTTACAGATTTTTTTTATGTGGAATTATGTAGATGGCTTTTACTAGTTCAGAGATTGTGCATATTTACTGATACTGGTGAACTGTAGAAGTTTGAGTAGACTTTTATGATGGAAATGTTCTGAATTGGGCTGTTTTGTCATTATTGATGCATGCATTTTGTTTCATTGTTTAATGGAAAAATGTTCAAAACAATAAATTTAAAACGCTCTCTAACAACTGTACTGTATTGTACAAGGAATGTAATTTAATATAATCAGGAAGGTGTATCAAAGAACATGTGTATGTTTCATATGCAAGGGCCTGTGATATGAAAACAGCCCAAAGTTAATCTTTATCTGCCACTGGCAAAATGTATTTTCTTGGAATGTGGGTTTCAATGCAGTTTCAATGAATGTGAGTTTCAAGGGCAGTGAAGTTTTAATGCTAAGTCTAGTTTCATTGTGAGACTGCATTGCTTTGTTTAGCAGATATTTATTGGTGTTCGTGCTGTAAAATGCAAAATAAAACTTTTCTGGCAAATCATTTAGGAATGAAGTCACTAAATAATGACAGACATTAAGTTTCAGATGTCATAACCTTCAGAAAAATGCATGCTAAAGCAAGACCTGTTATTCTATCAACTGTCTTAAGTTTATACAAGATCAATTTTTAGTACTGTTTGTATGCTCCCCCAATATATTTGGCCTTGCCCAGATTTCCTGCATTAAGATGTTGAGAGGTACATGCAAATAAATCGCTTTATAGAATTAGGAATATCCAAACCTCTCAAATGTCCCCAATTTTGGCTCAAAATGTTGCTCTCCCCCTAATAATCCCGCCGCAAAATAGCAATTTTGGAAGAAAATGTGGAGGGTTTACAATTATAAATAACTGTAATGATCAGAGTTATACATTACTTTTATTTCAGAAATGCATGTAGATTCTCTGATTTTGTCAGCTGCTCAAGTTAACAGTGCTCATATTAAAATGGCGTCCCTTCTTTGAGAGGTTCCCAGCTGTATTGTCTGGCAATTTTATATTTTTGCATCACATTTTTGGTCCGTTTTTCATAAAATTGTGGTTTTCTGGCAAATTAGTGGCAAATCATTATAGACTGAAGTTAGAAAACAATGGCAGACATTTGAGTTTCAGATTTCATACCTTTCAGAAAATTCGTACTAATGCAAGACCTACTACTATTCTATTATCTTTCTAAGTTTATAAGAGCAATATTTAAAAAAAAAATTCTTATTTTTGGGCCTTTGCCTCAGTTTTATTTATGGGTTTGTTGCTCTAAGAGGTTGAGAGGTATTTGAGTGTGTGTGCATGTGTGTGTGTGTGTGTGTGTGTGTGTGTGTGAGTGTGTGTGTGTGTGGGGGGGGGGGGTGCCAAGTATTTCTTGTCTGTTCCTCATAAATTTTGTGATTTTCTAGAAAATCATTGAAGGCTGAAGTTGCTAAATAATGACAGACATTTGAGTTTCAGACTTCATGTCCTTTAGAAAAATTAATACTAGCACAAATCCTGTTATTCTAGCAACTTTCTCATACTAGCACAAATCCTGTTATTCTAGCAACTTTCTAAGTTCACGAGAGCATTATTTAATATCTGTCCCTGTTTATTTTAGGCTTTGTCCATATTTCTTGCACTACGAGGTAGGTAGGGGTGTGTGTGTGAATGAAACACCCTAGTTAGGGGTAGCAGGTGGTTAGTAATTTACTCAAGCTCAAAACCTGTACCTTAGTTACAGAAAACAAAAGCATAAAGTCTCTACCCCAACTACCATGCTGCATTTTTCAAAGAACTGACTTTCAGGTTCATTTTCAGTTCAAGGAACCGAGTTTGAGTGAATCTATATTATATTACTGAAGAGGCATTACAGCGAATGCCTCTTCATCGACACTAAAAGAGTGAACTGTGAATTACGAGAATGGCCGTAGCTTGGCTGGGGAGGGGTTAGCAGTCTGAGAGCTGTGAGTACAAATTTGAAAATCCTAGCTACACCCCTGACTGGAGACCAATACCGGCACCACTAAAAAGGTGCAAGCAGGATGCACCAAATCAGGGTCTGCATGAGTTTAGGACAGCTGACATCCTACAGCTGTGTAAGTATACAAATAAAGATCATTTAAATTAGGTAGAAAGCTGGATCTTGGCAAGACTGGTATGAAAAATATTCTTCTCTTTTTCTCTCCTTTTTATTCTACAACCAACCAGAAGATTGCAGCTAACAGTGAGGCCCATGCTGCTCATTTAGAAATACTGAGGGCAGCAATGGGGAATTTATACAGCACAACATAAGTATTATTTTATCTAAATGATTGCTTTTCTGTACAGTAGAAGCAAATTAAACATTCATATCCTGACTGTAACATCAAGCATGCATACTTCAGTCTGCAGCTCAAGGCAGCTGTAGGAGTCACTTGTAATACTGCATTCAGATGCTGTGGGCTCAAATCCCATGGGTAACAAATATATCATGAAATTATTTGAAAATATTGCATAATAATTGCAACATATTTGGCATACATGTCATGCTGTTTAATTAATTTGTATTAGCTGATCAAGCATATGTGCAGTATATAAATATTGTAAGGATTATTGGGAAGAATCATCAGTTATAGTTTGTAGTTGTTAAAAAGTATACATAATGTAAAAGTAGAAATAAAATAATTATATTGTACTAATTTATTGTATGTCACACATGATGGTACTAATTATTTTCTTTTTTTGTTTTTTACCCTAACCCTTATCTCTCATTTTTATTTTTATATGTGTGGTCACAATGATGTCCTTACATTCACTGCTGCAGTATTCTTCACAAATGGAATTCTCTGCCATGGAAGCCCAACATCCAGCGAGTTTACCAAAGGCTACTATTGCCTAAAGGTACATCAAACATCACTCAAATGCTCCTTGTGTAGCATAGGACATAAAGGTGATGTTCAGGTGTACTATAATCAGAACTTATTTGCTGCCACTCCAAAAGCATCTTTTCCCCATGGTCTGCTCACCTACATCTTTCCACCAGTTGAATACATTTTCATTCTCCAGTGACTACCTATGCCTGTTCACTGACTCTTATTAGTTGCAGATAATTACTCCATTGGGGGTGGAGGTTTTATTTTTTTCTTGCCTTTTTTGTTTGTGCTGTTTGGGGTTAATGACAGCCAGGAAGGGTAAATGTCAGTGTGGGAGACAGATTCCCCATAAAGACTGCTATGATAACTGTCTTTTTTGCCTAGGAGCTTCCCATGACCATATGTTTTCTTATTCAATTTCTCAGGCATTTGTCTCAAAAACCCTTTATAATAGGCTTTCTTCCTTGTCCTTCTATCTTGAGAACCAGTGTATTAAGCTTCTTGCTAAACATACAATGGATGGAATCTTCTGCTCCAACGGTCAGCCATTTGGGAAGAAAAAAG
This sequence comes from Protopterus annectens, assembly GCF_019279795.1. NCBI lineage: Eukaryota > Metazoa > Chordata > Ceratodontiformes > Protopteridae > Protopterus > Protopterus annectens. Next base: position 1,859,564,340 of record NC_056743.1, on the reverse strand, counting down.
TGAAAAGGGTATGACCAGAATCTTCTGCTATCCAGACTCTGTCAGGTGCTTCTCCCAAGTTTGTTACAAACCCAGAGGCTCACCCAGCTGTGTTGTCAGATTCCTCTGTCACAACCAGGATGGAGACCAGTGAGGATCCAGCTGACAGCACATCCAAAGAAGCTTTGCATGCAACCATTTCGGATATTCAGGCGGAACCATAGTTGATGGCCCTAGGGGGGTTCTTCAGATTTTAGTTGGAGAAGAAGTTCCTACTACAGTTCTCGAATGTTGCCCAGGGTCTGAGCCTTCTCAGTTTTATAGGGCAGACATTCCCTTAAAAAAGAAACAAAAAGCTAAACATGTTTCTTCTGCTCCTAGGGATCCATAAAGTGAGTGGCAGATCTTTATTCATGGGCTATTTAATGCTTTCATGTCATTAAAACCTCCTGAGGGGCTTACTGTTCCTACTCCCCCTTGGTCCTCTACTCTTCTTAAAAGGCCTAGAGTACAGGTTTCTTCTGAGGAAGAGTTGGATTCTGACAAGGAATTCGTGACTTATTCTACTCAAATTCCTTCTCTTTTGGACTATGGCTCAGAGCAGAGGAATCTAATAGCCATGATGTTCCTTATGAGGAAATTTCCTTTGGGGACACATTTTCTAGGATGGTGGAATTTTTAAGTGGGATTGTGCTCAGGTCTCTGATTTCCATAAGAGGTATTACTGTTGGAATCTCCTAAACCTGTAGCTATTCCTCCTGTTTTGGCTACATTGCTGGATGCTTTTGCCAATGTCTCTAATGCACCTGATTCTCTGTCCCCTCTCCCAAGAGGCCTGATAGGTTTTATAGGGTGCCTGAAATTCTTTCTTTTTGTATACATGTCCTGCTGCTGACCCCTCTGTGATCTCTGTCACCTCTGATAAGCCATCTCAGTTGTTTCCTTAACTCAAGTTATTGCCTTCTGACGTGGATGTCAGAACTATGGAAAGGCTGAGTAAGAAGGTTTACACTTCTGCTACCCTGGATTTTAGGGCTATTAATCATCAGACCCATATGTCTATGTATGTGATGGCTGTTCTTTCTCAGGCCTTTCAACTTATTTCTCATTTTCCATTTTTTTGTTATTGTATCAAATGTAGTTGTGATGGAGCAGATTCCTCTTTTAGTGTTGGAGTGCTGATGTTTTTGGTTCAGTGGTTAGACTTTAACTTCTACCTGGCGATATTAAGGCTAAGTTTATGGATGCTCCTCTGGATGCTAAAGCTTTGTTTGGGGAAGCAGCTGTTGGTTTAAATCCCTTAAGGATACGGGTAAGGCCTTACAGGAGTGTAAACATGTGTTTGTTTCTCATGTGCCTACATTTCAGAAAAACTATCCCACTAAGCCAGCCTTTGTTCATAGGCAATCTTACCCTTCTACTAAAGGTAAAAGGAGTAGCAAACAGGCTCCTTCTGTTAAGGCTGCTCAATTTTCAGGGATTCATAAGCCTTCCTTTCCTGACAAACCAGGTGCTGTATGACTATTTGTCTCTTCCCAGCCATATTCCTCTTTCTGTTTGTCTTTGTTTTTCTCTTCCTGTCTGTCTTGGATCACTCACATTTCTTGGGTTATGTCTATCATTCGTTGGGGGTACTTCATGGTGTTGAAACCCCATCCTCCTTTTATAGGTATTCCTCAGCCTCCTCAGGAATGACTTCCCCTTTTTCCAGAGGTTCTTCAAGATCTGTTGAGTCAGGGTACTCTTCAAGAAGGGTCTGTGTCCCAAAGGGGTTCTTAACTCAGAGTACTATTCATTGACTCTCTTCAAGAGGAATTGTGATGAGTGGATGGGAGATCGTAGGTTTACCCCGGGTATCACTTCTGTGTCACTGTTAGACAGCGGCACAGTATACTAACCTCGAAAAAGGGCATAGCAAAATTCATTTAAAATGAGTGGCGAAAGCCAAACACACTCTGGCTAGGCTTATATATGCCCTAGGGCAGATAGCCTAGTATGAATATATGAACCTATAAAGAGGGGCCTGTGTCCTAAAGAGGGAACAGGTTCTACTCCAGAATGTTTCTAGTACCCTGAAAATAGGGCACCTAGAGACCTATTCTGCACCTTTCTTATCTAAACACTTTTTTGAAACTGCCTTCCTTTCAGATGTTGTCCCTTCAGACTCTTGTTTCCTCTCTTGCTCACTCAGGCCTATATGGTGTCTCTATATCTCAAGGATGTTTATCTCCATATTCCAATCCATCTACTTTTCAGGAAGGATTTGCATTTTTCTGTTGCTTCCTGGCATTTTCATTTCTCTGCTTTGCCGTTTGACTTTTCTACCTCCCCAAGGGTTTTCACCAGATGACTCGCTCCTGCGATTGCTTTTTGCAGGATTCAAGGGATCCAAATATTTCCTTACTGAAATGACCTGCTGATTCAGGCATGCTCTCCTGAGATCCTTATTGCAAATTCTTCATTTTTCAATCTCCCTTCTTCAGAGCCTGCAATTCACAATAAATTTCAAAAAGGCTTCTCTGACTCCTTCTCAGGATCATGTTTTTTGGGATTGCAGGATTCAGATGGTGCCAGCGCTTGCATTCTTGCCTCCTCCAAAGGCCATATTTCTCATTTCTTTCTTTAACATTCTTTTTTCTCTGGCTTCCATTACTGCCAGAAAGTTTCTGAGAGCTCTGAGTTTCATGGCATCCACCATTCCACTGCTCTCTCTGGCCAAACTTTGCATGAGAAAGTTTCAGCAGTTTTTGAAGTCAGTGTGGCTTCAACATACTAATCCTTTAGAGTTTGTAGTTCCTCTTCTTCCTTGTCTCAGACAGGGACTTCACTACTGGATTCAGAAGTTGTCCCTGAATCCAGGATCCTCTTTTATCCCCCTTCTTCCCTCTCAGGAATTGTCCACAGATGATTCAGACATGGGATGGGAAGAGAAATTTGGTTCCCAAAAGGTACAGTGGTTGTGTTCACCTCATCAGCAGAATGAGCAAATCAATGTCAAAAAAGTGAGAGTTCTTCTGCTGGCTATCCAGGCCTTTCATCCTCTTTTCTCAACAGGGCCTATCAAGGTTTTTACAAATAATACTACAGTGATGTGGTATATCAACAAACAGGGAGGAAAGAGATCATATCTTCTTTGCCAGTTGGCATTTTTGGTATGGAAACTTGCTATCAAGTATCAAGTGACTCTTCAGGCAGTTTATATTCCGTCAGGTCAGAACATTTTGACAGACACTCTGAGCAGGTACTTAAATCAGTCCCATGAATGGATGCTTCATAGGAATGTGTTTCTGGGGTTACACTTCATCTTGAATTACTAAAAGCTCAAAATTCAGTAGCCCGAGACCATGAAGCTAAAAATCAGAATGCCAAAAGTGCATAAGAGCAAATTCGAATATCTGGAATCCACACTTATGCATTTCTGGTATGTCGTGTGTAGGGTTATGATGCCTGAAATGGCAGGTAAGTGAGTGTTTGTGTGTGTTTTTGTACATTGTGTGTGTGGGTAAGGGTAGGGAGGTGTAAGTGTGAGTGTGAGTGTTGGATTTGTTGGTGTTTGTGTATGTGTGATGTGTATTTGTGTGCGAGTGAGTGGAGGATGGCATGGTGTGAGTGTTTATTTTTATGTTATGTGCGACCTCGGATTTGGTATATATAAGTAGGGGAGTGTGGGGGGCACAAACCCCCACATCGGGGGTGCGGGGGTGCTTGCCCCCCTGCTTATATGTAGTGTAGGGCTGTGTGGTTTGTGTGCTGTGGGTGGAATGGTGTGTATGTTAAGTAGTGTATGGTGTATGTATGTTCATGATTGTGTGATTCGGGATTGTGGTTTTGGTGTTGTGAATGGTTCAACTTCATAGTCTCGGGTTACTGAATTTTGAGCTTTCAGTAATTCAAGATTATGAAGTGAAACCATTTCTGGACATTATCCACCAGTGGGGTACTCCTCAAGTGGATCGTTTTGCCTCCTCTCTTTACAGACAACTTCCTCTGTTTGGTGCCAGAGTCCCAGGTCCTCTTGTGTGGAAGGTGGATGCCCTCTCATTTTCCTGAAAGGTGATGTTTCTTTATGCATTCCCTCCCCTTCCTCTCATTCCAAAAGTCCTGTTCAAGATTCAACAGGATGCTCCCAAAATCTTGTTGGTGACTCCTTTTTGTCCACTACAGCACTGGTTCCCTTTAATTCTGCATCTAGCCAGTTGCAATCATCGCACGCTACCTCACAGGGAGGATCTAATCACACAAGACAAGGGATCTCTCTTCCATCCCCAGCTGTCCACACTTCAGCTGATACTGTGGGTGATAGGATTTTGATTCCTCATAGTCACCTTTTTTCTGAGGACATGCTTCAAGTTCTGCAGGAGGTCAGGAGACCTACTAATAGGAAACCCTACTTATCCGAATGGAAGAGGTTTTCTATTTGGTGTCTCTCTTGTAACATGGACCCACATACTGTGGATGTTCCTTTGGTTCTCTTATTTGTGTGAGTCACTCACTGCTGGTTTGGCCTGTTCTTCTTTTAAGGCCAACCTATCAGCTATGTCTCCTTGTCTGCCTTTATTGCCTACTTTAGCTTTTAGATTAGAAGTTAAACGATTTCTGAAAGGCGACCTTAATATTAGACCTCCCAGCAAACCTGTTCCTCCTCCCTGGGATCTTAATTTTGCTTTGCAGAAGTTGATTCAGGCTCCTTGTGAGTTGCCTTGCAACATTATTCTTGGAATACTGTTTTTTTGCTAGCTCTTACTTCTGTTAGATGGGTGTCTGAGTTGCAAGCCTTTATGGCTTGTCCTCCTTTTTTTATCTTTCATGAGGACAGGGTTTCCTTGTACATTAATTCTTCTTTTATGCTTAAGATGGTTAATGAACTATCACATAATCAGTCTATTAATTTGCCTAGCTTTTTCCCCTATCTGCAATCTGACTATGAGAGGGTGCTGAATACTTTGAATGTGCATAGGCAACTTGGGTTTATTTGGATAAGACTAAGGCTATTAGAAAATTTGATCAGTTGTTTTGTTTCTTTTCATCCTAGATCATTGGGTTTAGCTATATCCAAGCAAACTATTTCTTCTTGGATTTCTAAGGCTATTTCTTTTTGTTACACTTTTCATGGCAAGAACCTTCCTTTTGCTGTTAAGGCTCATGCTACTAGAGCTGTGGCTTCTTCTGATGCATTGTCAAGGACTTAGATGCTAATTCTATTCATGAGCCAGCTACCTGGACTTCTGTGCATACCTCTCCAAGCACTACAAGTTGAATGGTATCTCCAGAGCTAGGGCTGATTTTGCTAGTGCTATTTTCATGGTATTTTAGGGAGGTCTTCTGTTCCTTCCTCCTCCCAAGTTTCCTCTTGATCTTTGACATGCTCCCATCTGTGAAGAATACTGCAGCAATGAATGTTAAGATGTAGTGTAGTTGTGTAAAATCTTACCATAATGGTAGATGACTGTGCCTTCACTGCTGCAGTATTCCCTCCCGCCCTCCATCTCTAGTCCTTTGTCTTCCTGTATGTACAGGTTATCGCTTGGGTTTCTTGGACTGGTATTCCTACTAGGGCAAGCAATTCTGATTATGGTACACTGAATGTCACCTTTATGCCCTATTCTAAACAAGGAGCATTTGGGAAGCATCTGGTTTACCTTAAAGCAACAGTAGCCTTTGTTTGACTGGCCACATGTCAGGCTTCCATAGCAGGGAATCTCATCTGTGAAGAACACTGCAGCAGTAAAGGCAAGGAAATCTACTGTTATGGTAAGATTTTGCAAAAAATTTAGTTTTTGATATCAATTTCTGACAGCTCAGAAAATGATTTACTGCACAGGGAGGGAGGCCGACTAGTGTGTCTCAGCCTGCCCCAGCTCCATCAGTTGCTGCACTGACACGCAGCACATCTGTGACCCAACCTGGCATTAGTGCCTCTGCAGCCCCGGCACTACCTGGGCCATCCACATCAGGTAGCATTATCCCAGTAGCTGATGCAGTGGCACCTTCTAGGAGTATTGGTGAAGGTGGATATTTTGTCATCCCCTGCCAGGAGATGTCAGGAATGGTGTATGTAGTCATGGAAAACACCACTGATGCATTCCTCAATGGGTGGAGAAGATGTTCACTGGAATGCAGTCCAACAGCAAACTGAGGATGGGATCACTGATGACAGTTCTGAAGATGAGGATCAGATTCTCACCATCTCCATGTCTGATGAGCATGGGCATCTATTGTTCCCTCCCTAGTCCCAACCATGGTGTCCCCAACTTGTTGTGTCCCTTACTGTCACTGCCTCTTGTCTTCTTTCTTCTGTTTTGTCTGCATCTGATACCTCACCTACCCTACATACCTGACCCAAAAATACCTACATTCCTTACCCAACATTCCTCCCTACTGAAATAAAAACTCAAAAATGGGCACCTGTCCCAAATATATATATATCGTCCCATACATAGCTCTCCACTTCACACATGTCTTCTCGACACACTTGATTCAGTCTAGTTGGCTAAACAACATGACTGCATTGTTATCACTCATCTTTGTTAAGATGACAGTCCAAATTCAGCCAATATTCTATACATATTCATTTTACACTGTTGAAAAAATGGATAGCTATGGTTCTTTCCAAATTCCATCATGCACATTCCTATATTGCTTTCCCTTTGTTTTTTCCCCTGCTTCTCCTCATTGCACAACTTTCCTATCTACCCATTCTCATACCTTTAATCTTGTCAAAAAGTATAATCACTCACCACATACATAAATAACAAATTCCCAGTGAAGCCCATCACTTTTTACCCGTGTTTGTGCATCATTTTGCATCACCCACCAATGTCAAGTGACCGTGAATGGCTGTTTGCATCCAATAGCTTAATATGGTTACCTCTGCAAAATGAACCTGCTGCACTAAGGAAACGTGTTTTAAGCAGAATAAAAGCATTCATATTAAAATTTTCATTTAAATAACTATTTTATTTAGTCTGATGACTGTATCAATATACTCCACATGTGTACTGTTGACATAAATCACTTGAGTACTGTTTGTTTTCATACAGTATTTCACTGTAGTCATTTCCTCTTGTATTTCAAATAATTATCACATGTAATCATTTAATTAAATCATTAATACATATTTAAAAATATCAGAGCTGTATTCAAACCCTGTATCATCTGGGCTCAAAATAAGAACTCAGTGCTCTTAAACATGCTTCCACAGAGTCGGCTAGGTAACAGGTGTGTTTCTTACATTCAGTACTATCCAAAGTACTGAATGCCACATCTTTCCACCAAGCAAACCAACAGAACTGTTATAATTTTATCAGTGAAGCAGAGGCCTGTGATTGCTCACCACTTAACTACATACAAATTGGGAAAGCAGTATAAATACTTTTTTTAAGGTTATACAATTTATAACACATTTCCAATATGAACTAGTTATGGGTACCATAGTATCTGTTAGTTGTGTCTACCGTAGCCATTATGGATAAACGTCTTAAGTTCAAGTAGGGCTCCTTATATGTGTATATCGCATGTGCAAATACCTTGCCATTAGTTGTGCAAACCAGCTGTTTGGCAGTGTGCTATGGAAAGTATTTATGTTTACTGCATAGTTAGAGTAGGTCTATATTAGAACAATGAACATTTAACAGTTCGAACCACTAAAGGTCGACCTTTAGTGACTGAACTGTTAAAATATCGAATGTTTGTAAAAAAAAAAATAAAAACAAAAAAAAAATCCTAAACAGTGTACACAGGGGGGTAAGCCCCCCTGCACCCCCCCCCACTACTTAAATATATGAACTCCGAGACCGCACTACATTGAAGTAAATGGAAATCTCCCCTTACAGAGATTTCCATTTACCAGCTCAATGTTCTGCACTTTTGCTATTCTCGGGTCGATAATGTCAGATTCTACATTGTTGGCTTTTGAGAATTTAGTATAGACCCATTAGACTTTCATCCCATTAAAGCCCGTGTAAAGCCACAACCAAAGGGAAGGAACTTTTTAATGACTGAACACATATTTACACTGTAGTGATATGTTACCTGCACCTATGCACATGAAACTTGGTATCTCAGTAGTTGTTCCCAAAAATCAACTACACAACAGAAATACATCCCAAAATGCTTTGTTATATACCATGTACATCTTTATACTGATAATACACATTCAGATTGTCTAATACTTATACTAATGTGGACAATTATTCACAAATATGAACACACACATATAATCACAAAGATGTGTGTGTCTGTATGTAACAATTTAAGTGTGTAATGTTTTACAACATATTTGGAAACAGCTGCAAGTGTTTCATTTCTGCTACATGCATCCCTGACAGCTATTTGCATCACATTTGATAACCTGCCTTTTAAAGTATACCTGCACATTGGAAACACAACAAGAAATTCTCCATCCACACTTTGCACACAACTCTCTTAACAGAATATGTCAACCAGATTATATAATGATGATGGCATCATCTATAAAGACAACTCTGACAAGGTAAATATATTTCAGTAGATATTGTGTTTTGAAGCTGGGTACAAAATAATTACATGCATAATAGATTAGCACAGCAGCCACATTACACATGTGTCTCTATGCATGTGTAAGTGTGTGTATAGAGTCATAGGAACATCAGCCTGTATCCTACAATCATCAATCTAGTATGTTGCAGAACTTTAATATCTTGACAGTCATACATGGCTACCCATCCATTTCATACGAGCCTCTCAACATGTTCTCCCAAATATCAATTTATGATAACATCCACTATAAATTATCCAACAGCATTGTAAAAGTCAGACTTGTGCCATGGTGCTTGAATTAAATACTGAATTCTCTAGCTGGTATAGGGTTTTAGTCTCACTGCAATCAGTTGGCGTCTGTATGTGTGTGTGTGTGTGTGTGTGTGTGTGTGTGTGTGTGTGTGTGTGTGTGTGTGTGTGTGTCTGTGTTCACTTGGTTGACATTTGAGAGACCATTTTACACCAGCATGCAAGACACTGCTATTACCATCTTCTTCCTATCAGACACTGCTGATGTTATCAGCTACAAAGTGTTGTCTGACACTATAAAAGCTAGATTTATGCTGTGGCACTTGTGTTATAAGCCTAGCCAAACAGTACCCTGGCTTTTGCCACCAAAGAAAATTATTTCCCTGTGCCCCTGTCAAGCAGAGCCACAGAAATGATCCCCGGAGTGAATTTCCTATTTCCCATCCAATCATCAAGATTTTTCATGAAAAGTGCTAATGAGGAGCTTTGTTTGATATAGATAGGTAGTTTGTTCCAGAGTATGGGAAGTCTCTGGGAAAAAATCTATCCCTCCAGCATGTTCTGTTTATTGTGGTGACAAGGTTTAGGTCCCTAGAGCATGTAGCTTGGAGGGGTTGGGATTTCTTTGCATGAAGCATGTCCAACAGCTCTTGGTTTGACATAGCTTTGTATGTTAGGCAGAGATTGCCTCTGAGTAGGCGATATGTGACAGAGTAAAACTGGAGTTTTTTGAGATGGTCCACGTAAGGCATCTGTTTGAGGCTGGTAATCTTCTTTGTGAGGTATTTCTGTGGCCTTTCCAGTTGTTGTAGATGTCTTGTGACGTACATACTAAAAGGGGCCTTGTACTCTATAATGGGTCTAATGAGTGATGAGTAGAGGGGAACAATTACCTCTTTTTTCCTGGATGAGAAACCTTTTGTAATGAGGTGTGCCATGTAGAAGGATTTCCTAACTTCTGTGGCAATGTGATTATCAAAGGAGAGACTACTGTCCACCTGTGTCTCAAGGTCTCTTATCCTACTTTCGGTGTTAAGTAGACTACCGCCTATGTGGTAGTTCATGGATACAGAGTTTTTACCAAAAGGGATGACAATGCACTTTTTGGCATTGAGCTTGAGGCCATGGCTTTGACACCAGGCATCTGTCTCAGTGAGGCCCTTTTGTAGGATGTCCACATCGTTAGGACTTTTGATTATGGCTCCTAGTTTGCAGTCATCTGCAAAGTTCTTTAGCCAAAGACTTTCTGTGTTAGCCTGTACTTCAGAGAAGTAGATACCAAACAGGAGAGGACCTAGGACTGAGCCCTGTGGTACTCCACTTGTCACTGGTCTGAAGTTAGATTTAGAGTCTGCTACTTTCACAGTATGGGTTCTGTCAGTGAGCCAGTTGGCAACCCATCTTATGACATAGAGATTTATACCGAGTTTAATGAGTTTGTCTATAGTTCTAGAGTGTTGGATGGTGTTGAAAGCCTTGGCGAGATCTAGATAGGCTGTGTGAACCACCTTACCCTCATCTACGGCTTTGGTGACCACTTCAAAGAAGTCTATCAGGTTTAGGAGACATGATCTGCCTTTTACAAACCTGAACTGGGTAAGGCCCAGAGTTTGGAGATTACCAGTGTCATTGTTTATAAGTTCCATGATGATACGCTCCATAGCCTTGCAGACCAGACTCGTCAGGCTAATGGGGGCAGTAGTTCCCGGGGTCCATGGTGGCTCCCCCTTTGTGGAGTGGGATAACCATTGCTGTGCGCCATTTAGTGGGCACAAAGCCTGCAGTGAGGCTATGATTGAACATGGTACTTAAGTGGGGCGCCAGTTCATTCTGTAGTTCATGTAGAATGCAGCCTGGGATGTTGTCAGGTCCCATGGATGCTGTGTTCTTGGCTTTTGGAGAGTGTGTTTTTTACAGCCATGATTACAGGAATTTTGCATTCTTCCGGTATAGAGAAGGGCCCTTTAGGGGATGAGAGAGGGATAAAGTTAGCAGTGAACCTATCTGCCAGGATGTTGGCAATATCAGTTGGTTCTGTATATTTAGAGCCATTGTGCTGTAACTCAGAGCAGATCTGAGTGTTGCCATTGAGATTCTTGACATAGCTATAGAATGCTTTGTGGTTGTCTTTAGAATCAGTGGCAAGTTTGTTTTCATAACTAGCTTTGGAAGATTTTATGAGGGATCTTAGCTTCTTACTGAGGCTGACCACGGAGTTCCTCCAATCATGGGATTTTACTCATTTTTGCAACAGTTTCTTTCTTCTGTTGTAGAGTTTGTTTATAGCAGGGGACCACCAGATTGGCTTCCTTTTTTTGGAGGATAGCATCTTGGTTTTCTTAGGGATTGCATGATCCATGTACTCGTGTAAGTGCTTATAAAGTGCAATTGTATAGGATTCAGCAGTCGTACCTCTATTGTCCGTCAGCATGGGTGTCATGAAGTTTGCTACTTCTGTCTTAAGAAGTGTGAAGTTGGCTTTGGAGAAATTTTTATGATGGTTTCCCTAATGGGGGGGTGGGATTCGGATGTCTAGGGTGATTTGCTTGTGGTCGGATCTGACCAATGAGGAATTGATCTCTGTTGTGGAACACCAGTTGCCCATGTTGGTAATGACCAGGTCTAGGATATTGCTGCCCCTGCTGGGGGTGTGGATAAGTTGATCCAAGGCATTGGAATTTATGAATTCCAGAAAATGTTGAGCACAAGTGTTGGTACATGAGTAGTTTTCCCAGTTAATGGTGGGGTAGTTGAAGTCACCCATTATTAGGGTGTTAGATTGTACCCTAATATTTTCCATTGCATCAAGAAATGAGGAGTGGGAATCCTGGGGCATGGTGGGGGATCTATAGCAAGCTACAATTTGCATTGCGGTCTTGCCCAGAGTTAGTTGCATTTGGATAATCTCAGATGCATTATGCTGAGCAACTAGCCTGGAGGTGTGGATATCCTTAATGAATATGGACATGCCTCCACCTTTAGTGCTTCAGTCCAGGTTAGGTGGCCGAAAGGTGTGGTATGAATTATAGCCTGGTAATGCAGGGGTGGTCTCTGGAGCCTTGAACCAGGTCTCTGTCACTGCACAGATGTCAATGTTCTCCATTTTACCTCAGGATTCTGTACTAGGCTCTTTCCTGTTCATTATTTAAGTCTCAGAAGTCAAGACTAACTTACATATCCTTTGTCTAACTAGCTTTGTGGCAGACTGCAAATTGTGGACAATCATTGAATCCAAGATTTGTTTTTATATAATTCAGACAGTATTAACATACACAAAGGATTGTTGCCGGAGCCATGGAGACACAGTAGATGAACAAAAATCAAGGGGGGGATTAGTTCCTTCATGAAAGCAAATACACAGGCTAATTACAATATAGACAGCACACCCCTATGAGCAGATCAAGTGTGATCTGTGTACTCAGGTAGATGGTATAAGGAACATCCACCAGTATGTGCCCACAGTGGTGACTAATCCCTTGTATGTAGCACAACTCTTGAGTATATCTGGAACATCCACATAAAAGGCCATTATAGTCCCATTGTTCTCAGGTCTAATCACACCAATAATTTAGTACAATGCACCCTTTTGCATATACCTCCCAACAAATCTTCCAGGGATAATTTACTCAACTGTGTCACTTTTTTTCCAGTGAACTTCCACACATCTTATTGGCCATACATAAGTATTCTTTTTGATGCACGACCAGTTGAAGTTTAAAGCAATCTTGGCTAGTTGACAGGCTTGCGTGGCATATACATATATATATATATATATATATATATATATATATATATATATATATGCCACAATCCACTTGCATGAATGGAACCCATGCCATCAATCTTGTCACTCAACCATGTATTTAGAGTATGTCGCACAGGAACATGTATCACACATGCATCTTGTAAAACACCATGAAAGGGATTCTGCACAAAATGCATGTGTGATACGTGTTCCTGTGATGCAGACTGTAAATACATGGCAGACTGATAACACTGATGGCATGGCTTCATGACATTCATGCAAGTGTGGATTGTGGCAGATATATACACACACACACACACGCACACACACACACACACACACACACCATGCAAACCTGTCAACTAGCCAGAATTGCTCTTAATTTAAGCTACAGTGTAACAGTGTCCCTCTTAACACCTCAGAAAGATATCAGTTTTTGAGGAAGATGCATTTTATTTCCTTTATAGATTACTGAGAAATCACAACAGCTATAAAAAAGTGTTCTTGCAGAACCATCTATAATAACTCAGAACACATTTGTTATATCAATGATTCAGATTAATGGTGGTATTATGCTGATATTTATCATGACTGTGCCTGCTTCTGTCTACTGTTGCTCATGCTCCTGTTGCTGTGTGTCCCACTTGGTTGACACCTATGCTGACATTACATTCATATTCAGGCGTCTCATTTTGCACATCTTCACAATATGCGCATGTCCCCTATTGTATATACCATCCTTGAAAAATGTCATCTCCAGGGATCATGTCAGGATGCTTCTATCATGAAAACGCTTCTACAGTGATATGTGACTTTGTGTGACAGTTTCATAATATACAATAACTGTGTGATGATATGACTACACCCGCACAGGGTGTAGACAGCAGTATATACTGCATTGTGTAGATATGTGATTACTGTTCATGCTACAACTGTCTTTCTTTTGTGGTGTACATACATTGACATGCCCTCATCTGCAGGACACGACAATGTTTCACCTGTCCTCTTCCCCTGGATTCATTCCTACAATTCATGTTTGTGTCCATTTTCAATGCACACACTTAACCTGAATACTTATTCCTAACACAGTTTATGTACCCTTGCTGATCACTAGCAAAACATCTATTCAGTATGCATAAAACATGCTTGCACACTACTCTGCACTGACTACACTTTCATAAATGTGTTAGAACTGTGTACATTGCTTTATTTTAAACCTTGGTAGTCATTGTGGCTTTCTGCACAATCCTGCAGACATAGTTTGCCCATAGGTAAGCAGATTAGAATGTCTGCAGGTGTTTGTGTTGCTTTACATGGTTTCCTGTTGTTGGCCATGAAACTGAGCTTGTATCCATTTAAGCATGATGCGTGGTGTGCATATGCAATTAGCACAATTAGCACTGCTGCTCATCATGCTAACATGTAAACTCAGTGTAGGCATCATGCTAAGTCTACAGGGAGTTTATTGAATCCCGGGATAATCTATTTTTCTGCATCTGTGTGAAAAGCATACTTCCTCCAACAGTAAATTTATGGATGTTGTCAGTTTGCATGATATAGAACAACAAGTCGTAGGGTATATGCCGAATACAAGTGTCAAAGGGTACACACTTTTATGCAGCTATAAAGCTGTTTAAATATACTTTGTTAAGTGTTTTATCCCTGCAGTGTTACTTAAGTAGTTTGTTGCGTGGTGCATAGAGAACAAGTTGTGTGGTTGGTCTGCAAGGATCATGGTCTACAGTTCTTTAAAAACGCACAATGAACTTGTAACAATGCATCTTAATTGTACTGAATTTGTCCACTATGATTAAATAGTGAAACTGTGAGAAAATATGTTTATTGAACAGGCAAAGAAAAAAAAATTCTTTACTTGTTCACTTCAAAACTATTTTTTTCATGCTTAATAGTTGTCTTTAAAACTACCTAGATGATCTTCATCTGTCCTGCCAGTACACAGGAATTTTATATCTCTTTAATGTGAGTTCTGGCATCTGACTTTGCAGTTCCAGTAAATGTAGAACAGGGGTGAGTATGCTTCCAAAACCTTCTCACAGAATTCATGCCAAATGATATCCAAACAAGTTTAATATTCTTATACTGTCTCCCACCAGAAACCATTACATAATCTCTCATCATTTGGGCTCACCAATTCTTCACTGCAATGGTTCCACAACTCCTTCTCAAACAAAGCACAAGCAGTGAAATGGAAAAATGATTTTGCCACCTTTGCCAATAATTATTGATTTCATAGGTTCATAGGTTGGTACTAGGCTATCGGCCCTAGGGCCTATACAAGCCTAGCCATAACAATTCCCTGGCTATTTCTTCCCACACTATTTACTTCCCTGGACCCCGGTCTAAGAGGGTGACTGACATGATCCCTGGGGTGAATTTCCTTTCTCCCATCCAATTGTCAAGGTTCCTTTTGAAGAGGGCCAAAGAGGCGCTCTACTTGACATGTATGGACTGTCTATTCCAGAGTCTTTTCCCACAATGATCTATACTAGGCCCCATGCTTTTCAAGATATTCATCAACAACCTCTACCCTGCTACAAGAAATGTTACCTAGTTCAATGTGCTGATGACTCAGCCCTAATCTGCTCTGTCAAATCTTTCTTTAAACAACAATTCTCCTTATCAGTTTTAAACATGGTTAAATATTTAACAATTACTTTTAAACCATAAAAAATAACATTACTGTTCTTCATCCCAAAACACATCTCTTCCAGAACAACACTGTTCACTTGTCTGTGCCAACAAACCATGACAGAAAAAGACAAGTAAACGGCACAAAAGTACTGGTTGTTATCATAAATTACTGGTTGAAATTTGACCACTGTGTATCAGACATGGTTAAAACACTCATCAGAAAACAGGTACATTACACTGAGTAAAAACCTACCTCAGTGACTCAGCCAGAAGATGTACAGCCTCTTCTTTCCTGTTTATATCTCTCCTCAGTGCTGCTCCCATCTTCACTACCCTTCAAATCTCATAACTGTCCATACCTGATTAATTTTATAATAGAATAGCTAAATTTGCAGTGAACTATAACAATAGAATAAACCACTGCCTAGGCCTCAGAAAAGTAAACCAGTTAGAACTATAATATCACTTAGCTTTTTATCAGCTAACTACAACACACATGCTTCTGTATAAGCCTGAAAATTGCCCAGCTATTAATGCAGCACTACTACCCCAACATAATTTTACACTTTAGAGAAAAATCATTAATCATTACTACCAAATCGTCCAACACTGCAGGTGGCTCTTTGTATTCAAATGTTGCAGCTAAACTATGGAACCACACCCACTACCACCAAAATCCATTCTGAATGCAAACTTGTCTATAACAAAACTAAAACTTCACCTACCAAACCAATTGATCCGCTCTTGTACATCTCCAGGATAAATGCCATTGTTATCTTCAGCTTGCTATGTCATCAAATAGTTCTGTTCTTTCAGAATCCTACACCCACCAACCAGCCTTCACCAACACCTGAGTAATTTTACTAGCATCTCTAAGCTAGATACATAGTTTTGTAACACTGTCCATCCCCACCTCTGTACTTATATATCAGTATAAATAACTGTCTCTGAACCTGCATAACACCCCCATCTCTTAACTACAATATCAACAGTTCCTGTCCTACTTAGTTCTTTCACTCACCTCATTTTCTTTGAATTTCTATGCACTAATCACATGGTCTATTATCTGTCTGATAAACTCACCAGCACACTTCTTCAAATGCAATATTCAGCATCTACTAATGCATAAGTATTTGTACTGTGACAGCAGCCTCTACTTTCATATGAATGTAATCTAATCATCAACTGACTGTGTAACTGTTAATGTATAGTATTTAATGTCTGTTGAGGTATACTACTGAATGTATATTTAATTATGTTTTATTATGTTAGAATGTTTCTCCCCAGGTGTCCGCTGAAAATGGGTTTTGGACTAAACCCATCTGGACAAACCCAGTAAATGAAAGCAAAATAAATAAATAATAAAGTACAATAAAAAACACAACTCATTGTATAAAGTTATTTTTTCTAGGAAATAATAATATTAATTAGGAATACATAGCTTACCTTTCTCAGTAGCATTTATTTTTAAAGTTGAATTGATAGGCTGGTCTAATGCTGTGTGATTAATTTTGCAAGTAACATTCAAGTCTTTTTCTGCTTGAACAGTGATGTTACTTTGTACTTGATATGTCTTGTCTGCACCATATGGCTGGATATCTGGTTTGAATCCATGCAGCTCCTCCTCATTTTTCCACCAGGTAAGATGTATCTCCTCTGGGTAAAATCCAGTAGCTATGCAGCTTACAACCACACTGCTGTTAATATCAACTCGATCTATTGGCCCAGAGACTGATGGATGGGAAGGTTCTGTTCAAAAATGAAATATTAAGAATTAACTTATCAAGCAGAAGTAATAAATGTGGACTCATTAACCACAAAATTAATGCAAAGCTATTTATAATGAACATGTCTATCTGGCCATAAAATAAAAATGTATTACTATTGATGTATTCACTCTTTAAGTATAAAGCACAGAATCATATTTTTTTCAAACATCATAACTTAACAGTAACATCTATATATTTTCAATTTTTGAGTGGTACATGGTTGTGAACACATGATCTCATAGAGAAATAGTGCTGTCTGCCTTACTGCATTATTTAGAAAGGACTAAGGTTGGGAATATACATTATATCATGCCATTTAAGAGTTCTGAAGTCCATCTGCCTGAATCTCCCCTCAAACTCTGACAGTAAGCACCATGCAGGACCTGCACAATTGCAACCTTACAGTTCAGGAAAACAAGAATTATTGCATCTCTTTGATCCCAAAATCTTACAAAGAAAAATAAAAAATATATCACAAGCACATCTGACACTGCTACAACTAAAGCCGATTTCAGTTAAAATTGCAAAAAAAAAATAATAATAATAATAATAATAATAACTGGAAATCAAACATGATAATTAAATTAAATTTTTCATCACCTGAGGGTAGAAATTATGAAGACCTCCCTATCCCATCCAACAATGTTATGCTAAAAATTGTGTGCATGTTGTCAATTTGTATTACTTTGAAAATAATGAATTTTATAAAATACCCACTGCACCATGGAGATGTAGCATAATGATGTAAAAAACACCCACTGCATCATGGAGATGTAGCATAATGATGTATAAAACACCGACTGCACCATGGAAATGTAGTATAATGATGTATAAAACACCCACTGCACCATGAAGATGTAGCATAATGATGTATAAAACACCCACTGCATCATGGAGATGTAACATACTGATGTATAAAACACCCACTGCACCATGGAAATGTAGCATAATGATGTATAAAACACCAACTGCACCATGAAGATGTAGCATAATGATGTATAAAACACCCACAGCACCATGGAGATGTAGCATAATAACGTATAAACACCCAGTGCACCATGGAGATGTAGCATAATGATGTATAAAACAACCACTGCACCATGGAGATGTAGCATAATGATGTATAAAACACCCAGTACACCATGAGGATGTAGCATAATGATGTATAAAACACCCACTGCACCATGGAGATGTGGCATAATGATGTATAAAAAACCCACTGCACCATGGAGATGTAGCATAATGATGTATAAATGACCCAGTGCA
The DNA here is from genome assembly GCF_019279795.1 of Protopterus annectens. NCBI lineage: Eukaryota > Metazoa > Chordata > Ceratodontiformes > Protopteridae > Protopterus > Protopterus annectens. The sequence continues at coordinate 1,859,546,163 of NC_056743.1, read as the reverse complement.
CCATGGAGATGTAGCATAATGATGTATAAAACACCCACTGCAGCATGGAGATATAACATAATGATGTATAAAACACCCACTGCACCATGGAGACGTAGCATAATGATGTATAAAACTCCCACTGCACCATGGAGATGTAGCATAATGATGTATAAAACACCCATTGCACCATGGAGATGTAGCATAATGATGTATAAAACACCAACTGCACCATGGAGATGTAGCATACTGATGTATCAAACACCCACTGCACCATGGAGATGTAGCATAACGATGTATAAAACACCCACTGCACCATGGAGATGTAGCATACTGATGTATCAAACACCCACTGCACCATGGAGATGTAGCATAATGATGTATAAAACACCAACTGCACCATGGAGATGTAGCATAATGATGCATCAAACACCCACTGCACCATGGAGATGTAGCATACTGATGTATCAAACACCCACTGCATCATGGAGATGTAGCATAATGATGTATAAATCACCCACTGCACCATGGAGATGTAGCATAATGATATGTAAAACACCCACTGCAAAATGGAGATGTAGCATAATCATATGTAAAACACCCACTGCACAATGGAGATGTAGCATAATGATGTACAAAACACCCATTGCACCATGGAGATGTAGCATAATGATGTATAAAACACCCATTGCACCACGGAGATGTAGCATAATGTTGTATAAATCACTCACTGCACAATCGAGATGTAGCTTAATGATATGTAAAACACCCACTGCATCATGGAGATGTAGCATAATGATGTATAAAACACCCACTGCAGCATGGAGATGTAACATAATTATGCATAAAACAACCACTGCACCATGGAGA
>NC_056743.1:1859444238-1859544814 GCF_019279795.1 Protopterus annectens | reverse complement strand
ATGGAGATGTAGCTTAATGATACAAGCATTGAGAACACACTATTGTTTGTATGAGGTTCTGCAGCATTTCCATGGAGAAATGTGGTGCTATAATACTAAGCATTACAAACATGCTGTGCATTTTAGTGCTCAGAACATTACTATTATTATTTTTACAACACCCACCTCAGCTTTCAGCTGTATAGAATAATAGCACTAAGCCTTACAAACAAGTAGTGCATTTTCAGTGCTTAGATGAGCATCTCTTTTTAACACACACACACACACACACACACACACACACACACACACACACACACACACACACACACACACTGGAGAGATGGTAAAATCAGCAAGAAAAGGAGAGTAGAATTGCTGGAACTGAACTCATCCTCCAGTTTTGGTGAGTACCTTCATGAAGTGGACCCTGTTTTTACAAAATCTCACCAAGATGACAGTAATATAGATACTGTATTTTTATATAGCATACATCCTGCACAGAAATAGGTTAAAAATAAAAAGACATGGGCAAACAAGTCCCAGGATAAAAAAAAGTGCCCAATGCTAGTATGTGGTCTGGTGTCAGGACTGGAAAAAAATTACAGTGTAGAATTCTTAAGACATGGAAACATTCCTACAATAGGAATAGGGCAGGCTAAGGCTGGGGTTTTCCACCCTATTGTAGAAGGAAGTAGTCCACAAAAATCACAAAAAAATGTGAGGCCAAAAAAAGAGCCATAAAGATAATAGAGTGGACTATTGAAGATGAAAAAAAATATATAGTGTTACTATTATTCATGAAGCCTAGAATTTCCTGATAGAAGATATTCAAAAAGTTTAACAGAAAATTTTGAAGAAATAAAAATACTTGAACAACAAAAAGCTGTCAAAAGCTTCAAATGAAAATTTGTGTTCATTAATACAACAGTTCCATGAAAACATATAGGCAAAGAAACTTGGATACTTGGAAAAAGAAGTGACAAATTAAGTATGAAAATATAAAGAACAAAGTTCAGAGATTATTGAAGGGTATATAAAAGAAACATGTACATGTCAAAGAAAAAGAGATCTGATACGATGCAATATTTATACAAAGGAGAAAGCCAAGCTAATTCATAAAAAAGCAACTCCAAACATATTTGAAAACGAAACAGGCTAAGATACCCAAATATGAAAAATTTCACAATACAAAACATAAGATCAGAAAGAAAGAACATACAACAGAAGATTAATAAACTAGGAGTTAAACAAATAGAAGCTGATGTTATGGAATATGTGTGAAGCAAAGTATTTAGTGTAGAAAGTCTAATACAGATTATGTCACAGCATTATAGAACAAGGAGTACCCAAATCAAGGAGAAACGTGATGCAAGAGACATCTGAAGAAGAAATTTGATTATGGGGAAAGAAAAAGATATTTATTATGGTACAGTATGTATACAAAGGAGAAAGCAAAACTTAGCAATACAAAAAAGCAGCGCCAAAGATATTTAAAGAGAAATACAGGCAAAGGCATTCAGGTAGTGAACATTTCACAATAAGAAAACAAAGGGGAAAGTACAAAGGAGGATTAGTAATGGAGAAGATGAAGAAATAGAGACTGAAGTTATGGATTACTTGTGAAGTGAATGATTTAATGTTTAAAATCCATCTCAGGTAAGAGCAGAGCATGATGGGAAATGCAATGACCAAATTAAGGAGAAACAGAATGAACAGGAAGCATCCAACCACTTGTCATGTGAATATGCTCTGGAGGCTTCAGCAGAAAACCAGTACAAAAGTTAAATTGGAGTTGCACAGCTGCCCCTCCTATGGAACAGGCTTCCCATCCATGTGAAGCTGAGTTTATCTATTACCCAGTTTAAGCACACCCTAGACAAGTGTCTGGGGAACAGGAAATGGGCCTGGTACCCCTGTCCCTTGTGGATAAAGGTGGCTTATAAATGCCTGTCACTCAATATCTTATTTGGATGCAGGACATCATTATGTTTTTGGGAAACTTTGTTAGGCTTAGAAAGGCCCCTTGGGTGGTTAACCTAGTAACAGTCTATGAATCTATGAATTTAGGAATTAATGAATCATATGTTTCTAAATAATGTCATAATGGAGAATTGTAAATAGAGTCAGAATATAAGTATGACACGGATAGATTACAAAAACAGCATATGACAGCATCCTACATTCATGAATAAAGGAGTGCTTACAGATGTATAAGATACATCCTACATTGATCAATTACATAACAGTGACCATGAAACAGTGGCAAAAATTCATGTCAAAGGGCAAATTACTATTACAGGGATAAGAATTCAAAGGGGGGTATTCCAGGTTGATTCTTTCTCACAGCTGCTGTTTTGCTTGTTCTTAATCCAATAAACTGTCTACTTAACAGATTAGGTCTTGGTTATAATTTGGCTCACAGAAAACATTCAAGTCTAAACACTTGTTTTTGTGGATGACTTAAAACTGAATAGTCCATCAGATGAAGAGTTGAAAGCATGTCATTTGGTCTTGATAAATGTGCAAAATAAACATTTAAAGCAGAAAAGTTGCAGCACCAAAAAATATTAGTCTGGGGCAGGAATGTGCTATAAAAGGAACTTGAGCAGGAAGGAGTGAATACATATTTGGGAGTAAAACATCAACAAATGCAAACAAAACTCAACAAGGAATAGTTTAGAAGACTGAAATTAATACAGATAATAGCCCTGACACCTAGGAACAAAGTCCAAGCTATAAACCAATTTCCTCTTCCTGTTTTAATTTACAGTTTTGATCTGACCGACTGGCCCCAGAAGTTAATGGATTAGTTGGACAGAAAAACAAGAAAAATGCTTCATGCTTATCAAATGATATATAAAAATCAGTATATACCAAGATTACATTTCCCTCATTCTGAAAGATGTATGGGCCGCCTTGAAATTGATTATGTGTAGAGATTTTCAATTGTGGGACTGAACACATATCTGCTGATCTCACCAGATCAAGCCATAGTGTCAAAAATCCAAAACACAAATTATATGTCACCTCACCAAAGGTTGTACCGCTGAACACAGGAGCACATGAAATGATAAAAGATAGCAGCAACCTCCACTAGGATTCAGTATTTATTCACCAGTAAAAACAGTAAAAATAGCAGCAATATATACAAGATGAGCGCTTTCAGGCTGTGCCCTTCTTCAGTTGTGACAGTGCATGTATGAATGGAAGACATCATTTACAACTGTGGCATTGCATGTTTGAATGGATGACATCATTTGCAACTGTGGCAGTGCACATTTGAATGGATGATCTAATTTACAACTGTGACAGTGCAGGCTTGAATCAATGACATTATTTATATTTATTTCTTTCAGTTTGGTGACCAGGGAGGTCCACTGGGCTCGAGAGCCCGTTTTCAGTGGAGGCCTGGGGAGAAAAGCTCCACAGTACAATGTTAAATCACATAATGAAAATACTAATAAAATACAAAGAACAATTATTACAATCAAAATAGGTGGAAATTCCACAAAACAGTTGGTATACAGTATGAATTCATTTAAAATTAAGCAACTAAGATGTTAAGAAGAATTGTCCAGGAGGACGACAGGCATAGAACATAAGGTTAGAAGAGGGGATGTTAGTTACATTAACAATGTATGACTAAGAGGCAAATTAGAGAGGTGTGAAGTTTAGCCAGGAGAGAAGGAGGAGGGGAGCTTGGGAGGTATAGAATGAAGAGTACAGTTACATTTTCTTTGAGTGTGCAGGTGGCAGTGGAGTTGTGTTTTGAAGGAGTGTAGGTTGTCACAGGTCCTCAGTGTAGAGGGCAGGGCATTCCATTTTTTAGCTAGGGAAAAGGAGATTAGAAGCTGACCAGCTGGGCGCTTTGGTTTGTGGATGGAAATAAGGTTTTGGTGAGAAGATCTGAGGGGTCTGGGGGGTATAAGGTTGAAGAATATTTGATAGTGTGGGACAGATGCTAGGTTGAAATATTAGTTTGTGAGCTGAGACAATTTGGAGGTAGTCTAGTTGATTAGGGAGTTCAGGCCAATTTAAAGTTTGAAGGGAGGTGCAGTGATGAGAGAGGGAATTTGCCTTGGTGGCGAATTTGGAGATTTTATTGTAGCATACTTCCAGTTTGGTGATTAGGGTGGAAGATAGATTTGTAAACAGAGGAGCACCATATAGAAGAGATGGGAGGAGATAGGTAGTGGCCAAGGTATGTCTAGTAGAGGGGGAGAGCAATTGTTTGTTTCTGTATAGAAGGCCAAGTTTTATGTGGGTTTTCTTGATGTTAAGTTGGATGTGGGTAGTATTGAATTTTAAGTGTTCATCAATGGTGACCCCTAGTAGTTTGGCAGAGGGAACTATGTCAATGATGGAGTTGTTAAGGCTAGTAATTTGAAATGAGTTTTTTTCAGTGATGGTAGATTTAGAGTGAGTGAATAGAAGAATCTTAGTTTTGTTAGCATTTAGTGAGAGGTGGTTTTGGTGCATCCATTTTTCAGTGGTTGAGAAGGCGGTTTGAGTTAGAGTCTTGAGTTCTGTAAGGTTAGAGGCATAGTAGATCAAAGTTGAGTCGTCTGCGTATTGGACAATTTTGGTATTGGGAATAGATTTGTGGAAATCGTTAACGAAGATGTTGAATAACAGAGGGCCAAGTATGGATCCTTGGGGAACTCCTGTGGGGGTGGGAAGGAAGCTGGAGGTGGCTTGGCCCCATTTCATGGCTTGGGACCTATCTGAGAGGTAGCTGGAAAACCAGGTTAGTGTTTTTGGGGAGATGTTGAGGTTAGATAGATGGTTTAGTAGATGGGAGTGGGAGATGGTATCGAAAGCTTTAGATAAGTCCAGTAGAACTGATGAAACTAAGTTACCAGAGTCTTGAGCTGAATTGACAGAGTGTAGAAAAGAGATAAGGGCTGTGTTGGTATTATGTCTAGGGCGGAAGCCGTGCTGGGCAGGAGAGACCAGTTGGCGGTTGGTTAGGAATGGCATGAGCTGCAGGTGAATGCATTTTTCAAGAATTTTTGAGATGGGTGAGGGGATGGCTATGGGGCGGAAGTTGGAGAAGTTATAGTTTTTGCCACCTTTATGGAGTGGAAGAATGAAAGCAGAGCACCATAGTTTGGGTACATAGGACTCGAGTAGTGATCTATTTATCAGGATGCTGATTGGGAGAGAAATACTTTCGGAGGCAATTTTTAAGAAGGAAGAGGGGATGTTGTCAGGGGAGTTGGTGCAGGGTTTGAGTTTGGAGAGACTTTTTTATAAGGTAGGTAGACACAGGTTTAAGTTCAAAGATAGGAGTTGAGAGAGGTGAGGTGGAGGAAACTTGGGCAGAGGGGGGTGGGGGGATGTTGTTGGGGAAGGTTTTGGTTAGCTCGGCAATAGTAGAGGTGAAGAAGGTATTAAATAGTTTGGCAATTTCTTGGTCAGATTTGCTAGTATCAGGGCAGGGGTTGTTAGTTGTACCAGGCTTAAGGAGAGAGTTAATGGAGTTCCAGAACTGTTTGGGGTTTTTAGCATGATTTATTTGTAGATGGTTGTAGTAGGACTTTTTATCTATTATAACTTGTTTTTTGGCTAGGTTTCGTAGTTGTTTGTATTTAAGTAAGAATGCAGGTTGTTTATGATGGAGATAGCTTTTCCAAGATTTATCTCTTTGTTGCATGATTTTCTTGGTTTCTTTAGTAAGCCAAGGGGCAGTCTTGGCTTTAACTCTTTTAGTTCATATTGGAGCTAGGGAGTTTAGGATAGTAAGGAATTTGGAGTTGAAGAAATCAACGGCTTCGTCTAGGGGTAGTGTTTTTAGTGGGTTCCAGTTGGTGGCTTTGAGGGAGTCAGAGAAGGTAGAGGGGTTAAAGTTAGATAAATTGCGAGTATGTAGGAGATTATGGGAGAATGGGGAAGAGGAAGTAGTTCTATGGGTGAAGGCAGGGAGGTGGTCTCCTAGTGGGTTGGGAGTGACACCAGATGTAGTAGATCTGTTAGGGTGAGACACCAGGATCCAGTCTAGGATGGAGCCGGTGAGGATGGTTTTGTTGGGCCTGGTGGTAGAGTTAATAAGTTGTGTAAAGTTGAAGAGATTGATTGATATGGTGGGATTATGATTAATGATTTTTTGCCAGTCAATATTTACATCTCCCATTATGTAGGTTTCGTAATTAATATTTGAGGAGGTCCAAGAGGGGATGTCTTCCAATGTATTGGTGTTGTTACCAGGGGGAATGTAAAGGGAGATGATGCAGATACTTTTGTGGTCCTTTAATTTTAGAATGTCAGTTACTAGTTCAGTGCTATTAAAGGAAGGGATAGGATTTGGGAAGGGAGTGATGGATAAGTGATTGGAGTAGATTAGAGCTACACCACCACCTCTTTTGTTTAGGTGGTCAGATTGGAGAGATTGAAATCCTGGGGGAAGGAATTCTGTGTCAGTTATGTGTGGTTTTAACCAAGTTTCAGAAATGGCTACTATGTCAGGTAAATTGTGGTTAAGCCAGGCATGAAAGAGGGTAATTTTATTAGCTAAGCTTTGGGCGTTGATAGTGAGGAATTTGAGGTATTTGCAATTTGCTTTGTTGTTGGAGGTAAGGTTACTTGTTTGAGAAATGTTTGGTCCAGGGTTGGGATGAATGTCGCCTGCTAAGCAAAGGTAAGAGACAAGGTGAATAAGTTTGTTAAGAGAGTGTTTGGTTAGGAATGGATGGTAGGGGGTTGGTTTAGGTATGTAGTATTTGGTGCGGATATGGAAGAGTTTTAATGTTGAGAGAAAGGTGGGGTGAAAGGGGGTTAGAGAGGCAGAGATATTGTGGAAATGACTAGTAGGGTAGGGAGGTGGAGGTTGATGTGGAGGGATTAGTTAAAGGTTGGTATAAGAGGTGGTATGGTACAGAGGGAGAAGAATGAGGGGCAGGAGTAATGTGGGGGCAGGGAATATAGTGGGAAAAGAGAGCATCTTAGAAAGTTGTTTGATTAGAGGAGAAAATAAGTTTGTAAGTTAGAAAGAGTTAGGTAAGAATTGGTGAGTGGGGAGGAGTATTGCTAAATGAGGTATGGTTGGTGGAGGGGGAGGCGGTTCTAGGGAAAATGGGAGGAGTAGTCTTGTGAGGGGATTGGGTGATGTAACTGCCTAGCACCTGGCTGACATATTTTAACTTTTTTCCCCTACCCACTATTCAACCTCTTTAAAACTCCCACAGATGCACTATAGCTTATCACACATTACTTGTAACTATCTAGCACCTGGCTGACATATTCTAACTCCTTTCCCCTACCTACTATCCAACCTCTTTAAAACTCCCACAGATGCACTATATATTATCACATGTTACTTGTAAATGCCTTGTACCTGGGTGACATATTCTAATTCCTTTTCCCTACCCACTAGCCAACCTCCTCTTTAAAACTCCCACAGATATACTATATATTACCACACATTACTTGTAACTGCCTAGCAATTGGCTGACATATTCTAACTCCTTTCCTCTACCCACTATCCAACATCCTCTTTAAACCTCCCACAGATGCACTATATATTATCACACGTTACTTGTAACTGCCTAGCACCTGGGTTACATATTCTAACTCCTTTCCCCTACCCACTATCCAACCTCTTTAAAGCTCCCACAGATGCTCTATATATTATCAGATGTTACTTGTAACTGCCTAGCACCTGGCTGACATATTGTAACTCCTTTCCCCTGCCCACTATCCAACCTCTTTAAAACTCCCACAGATGCACTATATGTATTATCACACATTACTTGTAACTGCCTAGCACCAGGCAGACATGTTCTAACTCCTTTCCCTTATCCACTATCCAACCTCCTCTTAAAAACTCCCACAGATGCACTATATATTATCACACATTACTTGTAACTGCCTAGCACCTGGCTGACTTATTCTAAGTCCTTTCCCCTACCCACTATGCAACGTCTTTAAAACTCCCACAGATGCACTATATATTACCACCCGCTTCTTGTAACTGCCTAGCACCTGGCTGAAATATTCTAACCCCTTTCCCCTACCCACTATCTAACCTCCTCTTTAAAACTCCCACAGATGCACTATATATTATCACATGTTACTTGTAACTGCCTAGCACCTGGCTGACATATTCTAACTCCTTTCCCCTACTCAGTATCCAACCTCCTCTTTAAAACTCCCACAGATGCACTATATATTATCACACATTACATTTAACTGCCTAGCACCTGGCTGACTTATTCTAAGTCATTTCCCCTACCCACTATGCAACGTCTTTAAAACTCCCACAGATGCACTATATATTACCACCCGTTACTTGTAACTGCCTAGCACCTGGCTGACATATTCTAACTCCTTTCCCCTACTCAGTATCCAACCTCCTCTTTAAAACTCCCACAGATGCACTATATATTACCACCCATTACTTGTAACTCCCTAGCACCTGGCTGACATATTCTAACTCCTTTCCCCTACCCACTATCCAACCTATTTAAAACTCCCACAGATGCACTATATATTACCACATGTTACTTGTAACTGCCTAGCACCTGGCTGACATATTCTAACTCCTTTCCCCTACACATTATCCAACCTCCTCTTTAAAACTCCCACAGATGCACTATATATTACCATCCGTTACTTGTAACTGCCTAGCACCTGGCTGACATATTCTAACTCCTTTCCCCTACTTACCATCCAACCTCTTTAAAACTCCCACAGATGCACTATATATTATCACATGTTACTTGTAAATGCCTTGTACCTGGGTGACATATTCTAATTCCTTTCCCCTACCCACTAGCCAACCTCCTCTTTAAAACTCCCACAGATATACTATATATTACCACACATAACTTGTAACTGCCTAGCAATTGGCTGACATATTCTAACTCCTTTCCTCTGCCCACTATCCAACCTCCTCTTTAAACCTCCCACAGATGCACTATATATTATCACACGTTACTTGTAACTGCCTAGCACCTGGGTTACATATTCTAACTCCTTTCCCCTACCCACTATCCAACCTCTTTAAAGCTCCCACAGATGCTCTATATATTATCAGATGTTACTTGTAACTGCCTAGCATCTGGCTGACATATTATAACTCCTTTCCTCTACCCACTATCCAACCTCTTTAAAACTCCCACAGATACACTATATATTATCACACATTACTTGTAACTGCCTAGCACCAGGCAGACATGTTCTAACTCCTTTCCCTTATCCACTATCCAACCTCCTCTTAAAAACTCCCACAGATGCACTATATATTATCACACATTACATTTAACTGCCTAGCACCTGGCTGACTTATTCTAAGTCCTTTCCCCTACCCACTATGCAATGTCTTTAAAACTCCCACAGATGCACTATATATTACCACCCGTTACTTGTAACTGCCTAGCACCTGGCTGACATATTCTAACTCCTTTCCCCTACTCAGTATCCAACCTCCTCTTTAAAACTCCCACAGATGCACTATATATTACCACCCATTACTTGTAACTCCCTAGCACCTGGCTGACATATTCTAACTCCTTTCCCCTACCCACTATCCAAACTCTTTAAAACTCCCACAGATGCAGTATATATTACCACACATTACTTATAAATGCCTAGCATCTGGCTGACATATTAAAACTCCTTTCCCTTGCACAGTATCCAACCTCCTCTTTAAAACTCCCACAGATGCACTATATATTATCACATGTTACTTGCACCTGCCTAGCACCTGGCTGACATTATCTAACTCTTTTACCCTACCCACTATCCAACCTCTTTAAAACTCCCACAGATGCACTATATATTACCACATGTTACTTGTAACTGCCTAGCACCTGGCTGACATATTCTAACTCCTTTCCCCTACTCAGTATCCAACCTCCTCTTTAAAACTCCCACAGATGCACTATATATTACCACCCGTTACTTGTAACTGCCTAGCACCAGGCTGACATATTCTAACTTCTTTCCCCTACCCACTATCTAACCTCCTCTTTAAAACTCCCACAGATGCACTGTATATTATCACACATTACTTGTAACTGCCTAGCACCTGGCTGACATATTCTAACTCCTTTCCCCTACCCACTATCTAACCTCCTCTTTAAAACTCCCACAGATGCACTGTATATTATCACACATTACTTGTAACTGCCTAGCACCTGGCTGACATATTCTAACTCCTTTCCCCTACCCACTATCCAACCTCTTTAAAACTCCCACAGATGCACTATATATTACCACATGTTACTTGTAACTGGCTAGCACCTGGCTGACATATTCTAATTCCTTTCCCCTACCCACTAGCCAACCTCCTCTTTAAACCTCCCACAGATGCACTATATATTATCACAGATTACTTGTAACTGCCTAGCACCTGGCTGACATATTCTAACTCCTTTCCCCTACCCACTATCCAACCACTTTAAATCTCCCACAGATGCACTATATGTTATCACATGTTACTTGTAACTGTCTAGCACCTGGCTGACATGTTCTAACTCCTTTCCCCTACCCACTATCCATCCTCCTCTTTAAAACTCCCACAGATGCACTATATATTATCACATGTTACTTGTAAATGCCTAGCACCTGGCTGACATTATCTAACTCTTTTACCCTACCCACTATCCAACCTCTTTAAAACTCCCACAGATGCACTATATATTACCACATGTTACTTGTAACTCCCTAGCACCTGGCTGACATATTCTAACTCCTTTCCCCTACCCACTATCCAACCTCCTCTTTAAACCTCAAACAGTGCACTATATATTATCACACGTTCCTTGTAACTGCCTAGCACCTGGCTGACATATTCTAACTCCTTTCCCCTACCCACTATCCAACCTCCTCTTTAAAACTTCCACAGATGCACTACATATTATCACACGTTTTTTGTACCTGCCTCTCACCTGGATGACATATTCTAACTCCTTTCCCCTACCCACTTTCCAACCTCTTTAAAACTCCCACAGGTGCACTATATATTATCACACGTTACTTGTAACTGCCTAGCACCTGGCTGACATATTCTAACTTTTTTCCCCTACCTGCCATCCCACCTGATTAAAACTCCCACAGATGCACTATATATTATCACATGTTACTTGTAACTGCCTAGCACCTGGCTGACATATTCTAACTCCTTTCCGTTACCCACTATCCAACGTCCTCTTTAAAACTCCCACAGATGCACTATATATTATCACGTTACTTGTAACTGCCTAGCACCGGGCTGACATATTCTAACTCCTTTCCCCTACCCACTATCCAATCTCCTCTTTAAAACTCCCACAGTTGCATTATATACTACCACATGTTACTTATAACTGCCTAGCACCTGGCTGACATATTCTAACTCATTTCCCCTACCCACTATTTAACCTCTTCTTTAAAACTTCTACAGATGCACTATACATTACCACACGTTACTTGTAACTGCCTAGCACCTGGCTGACATATTCTATCTCCTTTCACCTTCCCGCTACGCAACCTCTTTAAAACTCCCACAGATTAGGTTCATAGGTAGATACTAGGCTATCTGCCCTAGGGCATTTATAAGCCTAGCCAGAGTGTATTTGGCTTCCACCTCCTTATTAGATTAGCCTACTGTGCCTCTCTAAAGTAGGTCACAGAAGGTACCCTTTTAAGATTAGTTTACTTTGCCTTTGTCTAGCAGGGACACAAAAGAGATCCCAGGGGTGAATTTTGCGATTTCCCATCCACGCGTCCAGGTTTCGCATGAAGAGGGTCAGCAAGGGGTTATGTCTAACATGAATTGGGATTCTATTCCAGAGTGAGGGGAGCCTCTGTGAAATTAATCTGTCCATCCAGCATGTCCTATTTATTTTTGTGCTGAGGTTTAGGTCCCTTGTGCATGTAGCTCTAAGGGACTTGGAGTTTTTGACATGGAGCATGTCCATTAATTCTGGGTTTGACATGGCTTTGTACATCAGACATAGATCACCTCTGAGTAGGTGGTAAGCAACTGAGTAGAGCTGGAGTTTCTTTAGTCGAGCTGCATAGGACATCTGTTTGTAGTCCATGATCCTCTTGGTGAGGTACTTTTGGGGTGTCTCCAGTTGCTGCAGGTGTCGGGTAAGGTACATCCCAAAAGGGGCATTGTATTCAATTATGGGCCTGATGAGTGACGAGTAGAGGGGCACAATGACCTCTCTTGATCTAGATGCGAACCCTTTCGTGATAAGGTGGGCTATATAGAAGGTCTTTCTAACCACTTTGGCAACGTGATTATCAAAGGAGAGATTACTATCTACGTTGGTCCCCAAATCTCTAATTACTTCTTCCATACTTAATGGATTACCACCTATGTGGTAATTTGTGGGCACCTTGTTTTTCCCAAAGGGGATGACTATGCACTTTTTAGCATTTAGCTTGAGGCCATGGCTCTGACACCAAGCATCCGTCTCTGTGAGACCCTTTTGGAGGATGCTTGTGTCAGCTGGAGATTCGATTATGGCCCTCAGTTTGCAGTCATCTGCGAACTTTGTCAGCCATAATCCCCCCGTGTTAGCCTGAACCTCAGAGAAGTATAGACCGAAAAAGAGAGGTCCCAGAACTGAGCCCTGTGGGATGCCACTTGTAACTGGTTTGGATTTGGACATGGCACCTGCGATTCTGACCATGTGGGTTCTATCTCTGAGCCAGTTTAAAACCCATCTTGTGATATAGGGGTTGATATTTAAGCTGGTAAGCTTATTTATGATGCCCGAGTGGGGTATTGTGTCGAAGGCTTTTGCGAGGTCCAGGTAGGCTGTGTGGACTACCTTGCCCTCATCTATGGCTTTGGTAACTGTTTCAAAGAAATTAACTAGCTTTAAGAGGCAAGATCTGCCCTTAACAAAGCCGAATTGGGTAGGGTCCAGTGTCTGGAGGCTCCCAATTTCTTTGTTTATGAGTTCCATGATAATATGCTCCATAGCTTTACAGACCAGACTAGTCAGGCTTATGGGGCGATAGTTTCCAGGGCCTGTTGTGGCACCACCTTTGTGGAGTGGGACCACTGTAGCTGTATGCCATTCTTTGGGTACATATCCTGTAGTAAGGCTAAGTTTGAACAGTGACTTAATGTGAGGGTTCTGTTCTTCTTGGAACTCATGTAAGACACAGCCTGAGACACCGTCCAGTCTCATAGATGCTGTGTTCTTTGCTTTGGAGAGGGCAGCTTTCACCTGTGCATCTGTGATGTCAGGGAGGTTACATTCAGTTGGGATAGGCATTTGCTCCTTTGGGGGGGAAGGGGGGGAGAAGTTTGCACTGAATCTGTCTGCCAGGATGTTGGCTATGTCTGTAGGTTTGGTATATTTTTTACCATTATGCAACAACTCAGAGCATATCTGAGAGTTCCCGCCCATGTTCCTGACATAACTAAAGAAGGCCTTGTGATTATCTTTAGTGTCTAAGGCAATTTTTCTTTTGAAACTGGCCTTTGATGATTTTATGAGGGATCGAAGTTTCTTGCTAATACTGATCAGAGATGCCTTCCCTTTTTTGGATTTTGCTCTGTCATGTAGTAGCTTCCTCCTTCTGTTGTATAGCTTATTTATGGCCAGGGTCCACCAGACCAGTCTCCTGTTTTTGGAGGAGTGAGTCTTGGTTTTATTTGGGATAGCACGATCCATGCATTCCTGCAGGTGCTCATAGAATGCATTTGTAAAGGATTCTGCGGATTGGGCTGTATTATCCTCTGGCCCAGGGGCTTTGAAGGATTCCACCTCAGTCTTGAGAAGTGCAAAGTTGGCTTTTGAGAAATTCTTTACAGTGATTTCCTTGGTTGGGGGTGGGGATGGGATATGGATGTCCAGGGAAATTTGCTTATGGTCTGATCTTACCAATGAGGGGTTTACCTCTGGTGCGGAACATAGAGTCCCCATGCTGGTGATGACCCAGTCCAATATGTTGTTCCCTCTTGTGGGAGTGGTGACCAGTTGTTCCATTGCGTTAGAGTTTATAAATTCAAGGAACCATTGGGCGAGGGTGTTTGGGCTTGAGTAGTTTTCCCAGTCAATGTTTGGGTAGTTGAAGTCACCCAATAACATAGTGTTTGGAGAGACCTTTATATTCTCCAGTGTTCTCAGGAATGCCAAGTGGGGTTCCTGTAATAGGGAGGGTTTTCTGTAGCAGGCTACAAACTGAAAGGCAGTTTTGCCCACTGTTAGTTGCACATGGATGGTTTCCGATGCTTCGTGCAGTGTCACTAACCTGGAGGTGTAGATATCTTTGATGAATATAGATACTCCCCTTCCTTTTGTGCTTCGGTCCAAGTTTTAGGGCCGAAACGCATGGTATGTGTTATAACCTCGTAGTGCTGGGGTGCTCTCAGGAGCCTTGAACCAGGTTTCTGTTACTGCACAGACATCGATTTTCTCCATACTGAGGAGAGCCTCGAGTGCGTGCATTTTGAGGTTTAGACTTCTGGCATTGAGTAGCATTACCTTTAGTTTTCTTATCCTTGGGTTGTCTATGGAGGTGGGTTTGTCCTTTGAGCCTTGCCTAAAAAAGGCACTATGGGGGTGGCAAGAGTCTTGGCCAGTATACTAAAGCCTAAGGGTGACAGCTGCAAGCTGTCCCTAGTGAAGCAACGTGGCTTGTCGAGCATGTCATCCCAGGCTGACAGACACTGGATCCCCTTTGAATGACACCAATACTTTAGCCAATTGTTGAAACTGATCATTTTGTCTTTATACTGTGACATCATTCTTGGTGAGGGCAAGATGCTCTCAAGGACAGGGTCATACCAGCCTGGGCTACATGGTCAGAGAGCTCCTCTATGTCTCTTTTCATGTAATCCAGGGAGGTACATCTCAGGTCATTTACACCAGCATGGACAATGACTGAGTCATACTTGTACTTGCTTTGGAGTGACCTGAGTGCTTGCATTATGTGCCAGATCCTGGCACCCGACAGGCAGCTTACAGTGACCTTCTCCTTGTTCAATCTGGTGAGCGGGATGTCAGTGTGCTGGACAATAGAGTCCCCTATAACAAGTGTATTTGGTGTGTTGTTTGGCCTTAAGTGCTGTGACTGTGAGGCACACTGATTTTGTGAGATATGTGATGCATGGGTATTGTTGAGGGGTGGTTGTTGCTGGCATATATGCTTAGGAGGTCTTTGCTGTTTAGGCAGATTTTTATGTAGGGCCTCCGAGTATGTTTTTGTGTGTTTATGTGTTGGGTATGCAGATGCAATAGGTCTGTGTGAGACTGGATTTGTGGTGTGGGTGGTTACTTTTCCTCCTGACTGACTGTACCAGTCAGTTTGAGAGAGCTCTGCCTCCAGTTTGGCTGTGTAACTGCATCTCTCACATGTATTAGAGTTTGTTGGAAGGAGGAGAGGGTTGTCTGTGTACATAAGGCAATTGTAACATTGCCTCAAAATTCCCAGATTCACCAGCTGGACTGGAGAGTAACCTTGAAGGTGACCCTTGGACATACCAGATTAGTATAGGGAACTGTTTTTTTACTGATCAGATTAGGGAAGGGAACTAATTTTTCACTTGATCAGGAAGGACCAATCGGGAGCCTAATACTTATGAGAAGTCAAGGAGGGTGTAGTGCTTTAGTTAGTTAGTATTTCCTTATAAGAGCTGAGCAAGTGCAGGGCTTTAGAAAGAGAATAGAGTGATTACTTTGAGAGTTTGAACAGTTCTAAGGGAAAAAGTGAAGAGCAGACTTTGTGGAGCCTGGAATAATTTAAACCTGTTTAGGCGGCACTGCCCGACGCTGCTCAGTGCACAAAACCATGCAAAAAGAGAGTTGTAGGGTTTTAAGAGAGAGATCAAGGAGTTTAGAATTGACCCAAAATGGCCAATAAAACTACAGCTTCTAGGTAGTAACCACTCCTCCAGGGACAGGCAGGCTGTTCAGTGTTAACTACTCCCACTGGTGAACACAGAGACTTCCCTTTAGCCCAGGCAAGCACTGGCCTTCTAGAAACTTCCAAACAGTTCAGAACAGCAAATCTATAACTGAACTGTATACTTTAATAGCAGGACTACACACCCCACAAAATGTTTGTATTAGTACAAACATATTTTAAAGGCTATCAGCAGCAGAAATGGCTGTTGGTGATGATAACATAGTTATATTCATGAGACGAACTAAGGACAGTGGTACATAGTCACTGAGTTTAATAGCAGGACCACACACCCCACAGCATGTTAGTAACTGTACAAATACATTTAAAGGATATCAGCAGCAGAATGGCTGTTGGTGATGATGGTAACATAGTTATATTCATGAGACAAACTGAGGAACGTGGTACATAGTCACTGAGTTTAATAGCAGGGCCACACATGCCACAGCATGTTTGTAACTGCACAAATAATTTTAAAGGATATCAGCAGCAGAGTAGCTGTTGGTGATGATGATAACACAGTTATATTCATGAGAAAACCTGATTACAGTGGTACATAGTCACTGAGTTTAATAGCAGGGCCACACACCTCACAGCATGTTAGTAACTGTACAAATACATTTAAAGGATATCTGCAGCAGAATGGCTGTTGGTGATGATAACATAGTTATATTCATGAGACAACCTGAGGAACGTGGTACATAGTCACTGAGTTTAATAGCAGGGCCACACTCCCCAAAGCATGTTACTAACTGTACAAATACATTTAAAGGATATGAGCAGCAGAATGGCTATTGGTGATGATGATAAAATAATTATATTCATGAGACAACCTGAGTACAGTGGTACATAGTCACTGAGTTTAATAGCAGGGCCACACAGCCCACAGCATGTTAGTAACTGTACAAATACATTTAAAGGATATCAGGAGCAGAATGGCTGTTGGTGATGATGATAAAATAGTTAAACTCATGAGACAACCTGAGGAATGTGGTACATAGTCATTGAGTTTAATAGCAGGCCCACAGATGTCACAGCATGTTTGTAATAGCAGGACCTAACAACCACAGCATGTAAGTAACTGCACAAATACATTTAAAGGATATCAGGAGCAGAATGGCTGTTGGTGATGATGATAACATAATTATATTCATGAGATGACCTGAGGACAATGGCACAAATTCACTGAGTTTAATAGCAGGATCACACACTCCACAGCATGTTAATAGCTGTACAAATATATTTAAAGGCTTTCAGCAGCAGAATGGCTATTGGCGATGGTGATAGCATAGTTACATCCATGAGACAACCTGAGGAACGTGGTACATACTCACTGAGTTTAATAGCAGGACCACACATCCCACAAAATGTTAGAAACTGTACAAATTCATTTAAAGGATATCAGCAACAGAATGGCTGTTGGTGATTATAACAACATAGTTATATTCATGAGACAACCTGAGGACAGTGGTACATAGTCACTGAGTTTAATAGCAGGACCACACACCCACCAACATGTTAGTAACTGTACAAATACATTTAAAGGATATCAGGAGCAGAATGGCTGTTGCTGATGATGATAACATAGTTATATTCATGAGACAACCTGAGGACAGTGATACAAAGTCATTGAGTTTAATAGCAGGACCACATACCCCACAGCATGTTAGTAACTGTACAAATAGATTAAAAGGATATCAGCAGCAGAATGGCTGTTGGTGATGATGATAACATAGTTATATTCATGGGACAAGCCTAGGACAGTGGTACATAGTCACTGATTTTAATAGCGGGACCTCACAACCAACAACATGTTAGTAACTGTACGAATACATTTAAAGGCTATCAGCAGCAGAATGGCTGTTGGTGATGATAATAACACAGTTATATTCATGAGACAACCTGAGGATCGAGGTACATAGTCACCGAGTTTAATAAGAGGAACACACACCCCACAGTATTTTACTAACTGTACAAATACATTTAAAGGATATCAAGAGAAGAATGGCTGTAGGTGATGCTGATAACATAGTTATATTCATGAGATAACCTTAGGAACGTGGTACATAGTCACAGAGTTTAATAGCAGGACTGCACATCACACAACATGCTTGTATCAGTACAAATACATTTAAAGGATATTAGCAGCATGATGGCTGTTCATGATGATGATAACATAGTTATATTCATGAGACAAACTGAGGAACGTGGTAAATACTCACTAAGTTTAATAGCAGGACCACACACCCCACAAAATGTTAGTAACTGTACAAATGCATTTAAAGGCTATCAGCAGCAGAATGGCTGTTGGTGATGATGACAACATAGTTATATTCATGAGAAAACCAGAGGACAGTGGTGTATATAGTCACTGAGTTTAAAAACAGGACCACACAACCCACAACATGTTAGTAACGTTACAAATACTTTTAAAGGATATCAGCAGCAGAATGGATGTTGGTGATGATGATAATATAGTTATATTCATGAGTAACCTGAGGACAGAGGTAAATAGTCACTGAGTTTAATAAGAGGACCATACACCCCACAACATGTTAGTAACTATACAAATACATTTAAACGAGATACGCAGCAGATTGTCTATTGTTGATGATGATAACGTAGTTATATATTCATGAGATGACCTGAGGAATGTGGTACATAGTCACTGAATTTAATAGCAGGACCACACACCCCACAGCATGTTAGTAACTGTACAAATGCATTTAAAGGCTATCAGCAGCAGAATGGCTGTTGGTGATGATGATAACATAGTTATATTCATGAGACAACCTGAGGACAGTGGTACATACTCACTGAGTTTAATAGCAGGACCTCACACCCCACAGCATGTTAGTAACTGTACAAATACATTTAAAGGATTTCAGGAGCAGAATGGCTGTTGGTGATGATGATAACATAGTTATATTCATGGGACAACCTGAGGACAGTGGTACATAGTCACTGATTTTAATAGCAGGATCTCACAACCCACAACATGTTAGTAACTGTACGAATACATTTAAAGGCTATCAGCAGCAGAATGGCTGTTGGTGATGATGATAACATAGTTATATTCATGAGACAACCTGAGGATCGTGGTACATAGTCACTTAGTTTAATAGCAGGACCACATACCCCACAGTATTTTACTAACTGTACAAATACATTAAAAGGATATCAAGAGAAGAATGGCTGTAGGTGATGCTGACAACATAGTTATATTCATGAGACAACCTGAGGAAAGTGGTACATAGTCACTGAGTTTAATAAGAGGAACACACACCCCACAGCATGTTAGTAACTGTACAAATACATTTAAGGGATATCAGCAGCAGAATGGCTGTTGGTGATGATGATAACATAGTTATATTCATGAGACAACCTGAGGAACGTGGTACATAGTCATCGAGTTTAATAGCAGGTCCACACATCCCACAACATGTTAGTAACTCTGCATGATGTAATACTGGAGTACAAATTCAACAGGGTGACATTATACTACAGGTTGTACAGGAAGAAAAAACATGCACCTCTACATCAGTATCTTCTATCCCAAATTAACATATTCTGGGTGATGGTTGAAATTCAGAAGCATATTATGGTGGCACACAAAGCATCCATGCCAGAGTAGGGATAATGCCATGATCAAATTGAGCCATATTATGGTGGCACACAAAGCATCTATGCCAGAGTAGGGATAATGCCATGATCACACTGAACCATATTATGGTGGCACACAAAGCATCCATGCCAGAGTAAGGACAATACCATGATCACACTGAACCATATTGTGGTGGCACACAAGGCATCCATGCCAGAGTAGAGATAATGCCATGATCACATTGAGCCATATTGTAGTGGCACACAACGCATCTATGCCAGAGTAGGGATAATGCCATGATCACACTGAATGATATTATTTTGACACACAAAGCATCCATGCCAGAGAAGGGATAATGCCATGATCACATTGAACCATATTATGGTGGCACACAAAGCATCCATGCCAGAGTGAGGATAATGCCATGATCACTGAACCATATTATGGTGGCACACAAAGCATCCATGCCAGTGTAAGGACAATACCATGATCATACTGAACCATATTGTGGTGGTACACAAAGCATCCATGCCAGAGTAGGGATAATGCCATGATCACATTGAGCCATATTATGGTGGCACACAAAGCATCTATGCCAGAGTAGGGATAATGCCATGATCACACTGAACCATATTATGGTGGCACACAAAGCATCCATGTCAGAGAAGGGATAATGCCATGCTCACATAGAACCATATTATGGTGGCACACAAAGCATTCATGCCAGAGTAGGAATAATGCCATGATCACATTGAGCCATATTATGGTGGCACACAAAGCATCCATGCCAGAGTGAGGATAATGCCATGATCACACTTAACCATATTATGGTGGCACACAAAGCATCTTTGTTACAGTAAGGATAATGCCATGATCTCATTGAACCATATCATGGTGGCACACAAAGCATACATGCCAGAGTAAGGATAATTCCATGATCACATTGAACCATATTATGGTGGCAAACACAGCATCCATGCCAGAGTAGGGATAATGCCATGATCACACTGAACCATATTATGGTATCACACAAAACATCCACACCAGAGTAGGGATAATGCCATGATCACATTGAACCATATTATGGTGCCACACAAAGCATCCATGCCAGAGTAGGGATAATGCCATGATCACATTGAACCATATTATGGTGACACACAAAGCATCAATGCCAGAGTAGGGATAATGCTATGATCACACTGAACCATTTTATGATGGCATAGAAAGTATCCATGCCAGAGGTGGGATAATGCCATGATCACACTGAATCATATTATGATGGCATACAGGGTATCCATGCCAGAGGTGGGATAATGCTGTGATCACATTGAACCACATTATGGTGGCATACAAATTATCCATGCCAGAGTGGGGACAATGCCATGATCACATTGAACCATATTATGGTGGCATACAAAGCATCCATGCCCAAATAGGGACAATGCCATGATCACATTGAACTATATTATGGTGGCACAAAAAGCATCCATGCCACAGAAGGGATAATGCCATGATCACACTGAACCATATCATGGTGGCACACAAATCATCCATACCCACCTCCATTTGTATGCTTGTGAGGACTTACCAAACTAAAATAGGAGTCAGTTTTGGAAGGTTCACGGGACAGACTACTGTCCAGACACATCAGGACATCCCTCATGCAAGGTCCTGTGTCCGCAGCACTTTGAGGTCGGTGTCTTTAGGATCACTGGCATCTATTAGGTCATGACATCACAGCAAGTCACCATCCAGCACACATGACAGGCCCTCCTCAAGATCATATGCATCCACACCTGCTCTACCTTTAGGACAGGGTGAGTATAACACATTTGATATTGATCTACTGAAATTCAAGGTAGACATTTATAGTACTTAAAATGTGACTTTTATGCACAGATAAAATTGTTTGTTTTGAAAGACAATGAGTTATTAAATAAAAAAAGAAAGGGGTGGTGGATGTAAGTGTAGAATGTAATCAAGTATTAAGGCACTTTTCATCTGCATGGATTTCAATTCAATAGTTTTATTGCTTCAGTTATAGGAAGTATATGTAAAGAAAGCTACACTTCATAACATTCAGATTGCAGTGATTTATACCAATAATGGTCTGGCCATTATCAATTTTACAGGTGATAATTACTGAAAGCATAAACCTATTAATATACACTATTAAGAACATTCCTTAAAAAAGCTTATATTAATATCCCACCATGTAAACTAGCAGTGTCACCACTTCATCCTCAGCACTACACAACTGCTAATTTATGTATCTGTGGACACAAATTTTTGTGCCTGACAAAATGAAATATTATGATGTGCAATACCTTAGCAGAGAACAGTAAGAATTTCATAGGACCAAAGGTTCATTGTTGTATACTAGGCTAATAACCACTGGGACCTTTACAAGCCTAAACAAAATGTCTCCCATGAGTTACTGTGCTTTAGAGGTTATATTAATAGAGTATGTGTTAGCCAGGGTATGATTTAGCTACTGCATCTGTCCATCAGAGACACAGATGCCAGATCAGGGGTGAATTTCTGGTTTCCCATCTACCAGTTCCAGTTTACTCTTGAGTTGTGTTAGGGAAGGGCTTTCCTTAACATGGATGGGAAGCCTATTCCAGAGAATAGTAATTCTATGAAACACATACTATTTGCTCCAACATGTCCTATTGCTATCATAAGCAGAATTTAAACCCATTGGATCTAGTAGTTTTAATGCTGTTTATTTTGTGGATATGCAAAAGGTCCATCAGAACAGGGTCCAAGGATGCCTAGTATGCAGGGCATAGATCAACTCTCATCAGTCTGCAGGAAACAAGAGTACAGAATAGGGCTTTGAGATTGTCTGCATAGGACATTTTGTTTATGCCCTGTATTCTTTTTGTGATGAACCTTTGAGGACATTCCAGATGTAGCATGTGCCTGGTCAGATACATACTGAATGTGGTAATACATTCAATGATGGGGCTAATGAGGCTGAATAAAGAGGCACAATGACCTCTCTAGACCTGGATGCCATGCCCTTACTTATATATCGAACATAGAATATGTTTCTTACTACCTTAGATACTGTTGGATGAAATCCAGGTTACTATCTACATGTATCTGGCAGAAGAGGATAAAAAGGAAGATATATGCAAATTAAGCAGTATAGCAATAGTGTAGTGGGCAGAACATTTGCTTTATGAGCAGTGATTCCTGGTTCAAGTCCCACTGTAGCACATTCCATTTTACATGTCAAATCACGTTATGACCAATATTTTTAATTGCATAACCTACTAAATAAGATATATTTGTGAACTGGAGTACTACTGGGTGTACTCATAGGGGTGCTTAATCAATGAGGTAGTTTACTGGGGTGCCCAACAACCCTTTACTGTTATGCATTTCTCGGCATTGAGTTTTAAGCTGTGCCTTTGGCACCAGCCATTTGTCTATCTTAGAATTTCCTGCAAGATGATCTGTAAACATGATCAGCCAGAGGCCCTTGACATTCACCTTGACTTCCAAGAAGTAGATGCAAAAGAGGAGTGGACCCATCGTGGAGCCCTGAGGGACTCAGCTGGTGACAGACCTCTTAACGGAGGTGGTCTCCCCAATCTTATCTTCTTGGGTTCTATCTGTGAACCAGATTACTATGTAGCACATTGCATAGGGGTTTATGCCTACTTTACTGAGTTTATTAGCAATGCCTGAGTGGGGAATTGTATCAAAGCCTTAGCAAGGTCAAGGTAGACAGTATGCACCATTTTACCCTCATCCATTCCCTTGGTGACCTTCTCAAAGAAGTCTACCAGGTTTAGTACACCTGACCTGCTCTTACCAAAACCAATGTGGGTTGGGTCCAGTGTCTGAAGATTTCTAATGTCATTATTATAATTTCCATGATAACTCTTCCCATGGCTTTGTATATGAGACTAGTCAGACTAATGGGTCTGTAATTTCAAGGATCCATTGATAGTCCAACCTTCTGCAGAGGGGTAAACATTGCAGTCCTCAATTTGAATGGCACAAAGCCTATTCAGAAGATATGGTCGACATGTGACTCAAGGGGCCTGATAGGTCATATTTCAGTGTATTGGAGAGGCATCCTAAGATATTAATAGGGCCCACCCATCAAGGCTGTGTTTTGTCCCAAGTGATTGCATTTAGGACCCGTTCCCTATTTGTAGGTGGTGTGTTTATGTTTGGTGATATTTCCTGGGGGGGGCAGTTGGAGGGGGAGTGGGGAGTGAAGTTGAAGCTGAATTTGTCAGCCAGTAGATTTGCTATGTCTTCTGGCACTGTCAACACAGCTCCACTTACAACCAGTTTGGCACACTGTTGTATGATGCCTTTGAGGTTTGGAACATAACTGAAGAAGGTCTTATGGCTGTCCTTGGCCTGGAAAGCTATGTTAACCTCAAAATTGGCTTAGCCGAGCAATTTGATGTACTGGTTTCAACTGATGAATAGAGAAAAATTGCAAACTGTAGAATATATAACAACAAAATTTAACTTAAGTAAGGAAATGTGGTTAGAAATTCAAACTTGTAGATATTCAAGATAAAATAAAATTAACTTAATGAAATTATCAGCAAAATATGTTGTTCCTAAGTTTATTGATCTTTTAATCATTCTGATATATCAGGAAATATTGTAGAAAGTACTTTTATCCAGAGTATATAAAGTAGTTAAAAAGTCTATTACAATCAAAGTTATTGGGATTATTTCAATTCCATAAATAGTTATTATCCAAGTGAAAAAAATAAAAAATATATATATATTATAATCTCCAAAACAAACTACTTCCTCATTAAAATGCAGAGTGTTTACTTGGAAATTCATGCATAAAACTTTCATTACTCCACATATAATTGAAATAATGTATAAAAAACAAGTAGGATGTTGGAAATGTAAGAGGAATATTAAAGCAGATTGTCAGCATATGTTTTTGATTGCAAAGTTATTAAACAATTCTGGAATAATATTAATCTGCCAGATTTACTAATCTTCCATGCAGGACTAGCTTAGCCCTGCACGGAAGTAGCTGTTTAGGAGCAGGATGGCAGCACACCATGCATATTAATGAAGGGGCACTGCCTGAGCTCCTAATCTTACATGGAGTGTGTAAGAGTGCAGGGGGTGGGTCTGAGAGCAGAGCTCTCAGAATATACACACCCCTGCAATGAAGAACAGCAGAAAGCCTAAAATAATGAGTGAGACTACACATAGGTGTCCACATACCCCCATCAACATCCCCCCACATGTACAAGAGCAATAGTAAGCACAAATAATATAAAATTACCTTTTTTTATGAAAGATTAAATTTAACCATAGCTGAGTGGGTTTGCCCATCTCTTAGCTATGGTTAATGCAGCTTAAATGGCAGAAGAGGATAAAAAGGAAGATATATGCAAATTAAGCAGTATAGCAATAGTGTAGTGGGCAGAATATTTGCTTTATGAGCAGTCATTCCTGGCTCGAGTCCCACTGTAGCACATTCCATTTTACATGTCAAATCACGTTATGACCAATATTTTTAATTGCATAACCTACTCAATAACATATATTTGTGACCTGGAGTACTGCATTAAATGCAGATGTGAGGTGTCAGTGTCATAATGTTGCAAAGTCTACAGATAATAACATGTGCCCCATACAATATATGTATACAGAAATCAGGGATACAAATGGAAGGTAAAATGTGTATTGAATGATAACTCAATACAGAATCCAAATCCCCCTCCTTCCCAAGAACCATTAGACATTACTGTCTAAATCAGTGCAGCAGTAAGCTGGAGTAAGCAAGTGTAAGCACTATTAAGCAGTAGTAAGTGAGAGCAAGCATATGTAAGCACTAGTAAGCAGGTATAAGCCCATTTGCATAGGGGGTAAGCAATGCACACACAGGTTAAGCAACATGGAAGCTAACTCTCTGTAAGCATCTTTAACAGCAGGTTAGCAGTGCTTGCCCTCATGCAAACCCACTTACAAGTGCTTAAAAGTGCCTTATCACTCTGTATCCAACAGCCGCTGTTCTGCCCAGCAACAAAATAAACAGCCTTGCAAGTCTTGAACCTAGGACCCTATGCACTATATTTACAGTAGTTAACCAGCAAGCCATCACAGCAGTACATAAGAATGAGGTATCGCCAAACAAATCCTCACTATCGTAAAATCAAACTGAACATGTGAAAGGAATCACTATACAGTCATATGTTCTATAACCTACTATATAACATAAATATGTGAACTGGAGTACAGAAGTAAGCCCAGATGGGAGTGTTGAAGTCCCCTATTAAACACAAGGACCCTGTACAGCATATGCACACATGAATCATGGATACCAGACATATATATATATATATATATATATATATATATATATATATATATATATATATATATATATAAGATGCAATGAATAATAAATCAATGCCAAAAAGCAAATATAATGCAAAGTAAATATAAAGCAATGCTAAGCTTTGCAAAGGCCAGCTTAGTAGGTGTAAGCAATTTGTAGGCCAGTTAACTCAATTTGCCCAGTGGTATACCCCTTTAAACAATGCCAACGTTAGGTAAGCAGGTTTGCCGATAGCTTAGCCTTTTCAAAACTGTCCAATCATGGCAAAGTGTGGGAATTTGGCCCTACTTAAACCGAACAAGCAGGAATACATCCCATAACTGGTTGTAGCTTCTCCTTGCAGGCACTATGTTAGAAAGGGGAGAGGCAGTGCACTTTTGGGTGCAGCACTGGGGCATCCAGGAGTCCAGAGTCATGGCAGACTCCTTGTCAAAGACCATGAGCAGAGACTGCTGCAGGGCCAGTACCAGGGTTCCCAATATAAAGTGGAAGCTTGGGACCATCTCACCCATGACCTCACCAGTGCCACTGGCATACCCCAAACTGGTGAGCAGGTCAGACATCACTATGCTGACCTGAAGCAGCAAAAGGGGGATCTCTTGGATCAGTGGATCTAAGAGGCTAGGATGGCAGGGGTGGTCCCAGCTGTGTGTAAGTATCACTCTACTACCTGTTTAATAATTGCCAGCTCATGTATATTATGGATAGGTATGGCTAAATATTTCTCTTATGTCCTTCACACTAGTAAATGAGCGGGCTGTGAACCAGGACACCCATGAATGTCGCCTGGAGAGGTTGAGATGCGAGGCAGGTTAGTAATACTCTTGCATGTACTGTCATAGGAAATAAATCTAAAAGTATTAGTAAGTTAATTGCCAGTATAAAACCTGTATTGTTTAAGGCAAATACTACATACACCAGAAAATATGGCAGGAGGAATCTCATATAATTTGTTTGTAAATAAAAGCATAATAGCCTAACAATAAAGGTCTAACTGCTGGACTGCATGTGTTTACTCTGGTATCATATGGTAATGCAGATTTGCAATCACTTAATAGTACTGTTGCATTAAGCACTGTTACTCACACTGTGCAACATAAATAAAATGTGTAGGAATGTCTATATATGACTGGTGGAATCCCCAGAGGTCATTTAGTACAAATGAGAGATACATAGACAGAATACAGTGAAAAGACAGACAACAAAATCCAAATAGCTCATGCAACTGAGACGTGAACTGTTGCATTTTTAGCACACACAGCCATGGTTCGAATCCTGGGAGTGGTAGTAGTCTGCATACAGAATCATACACGACAACTGTACAGATATGTCCAGAATGTCCAGTAAATTGGCCCATATATGCTGCCTGTCACTCTGCCCCCCTGGGAAATCAGTGGAATGATCCCAGACATATAGGCAGCAAACAAGAAATACAACTGATTGTCACACATCTATAAGAACAAACCTGTCACTCTGGCAACTCCCCAAACTGTTATGAGAGTAAAGAGCCACGCATGTCCCATCTACACCCCAATGTTGTCAAGCTATGACCAGAGTGTGTACAGTAACAGAGAGAGATGTATGTGCATAATACTAATGTGAAATCTTGTACTTTGTGTGGCAACATTCAGGTAGTGCTAACAAACATTGCTCCCACAGGTACATCAGATGCGAACACTGTGCCAAGAGATAAAAGCCTGATTCCCTGTACTGGTACTGTTTAGTCTGGTATTGTATGGAACTGTGAGTGTTGCAGTTGCTCTGAATAATAAGTTATCACTGATCACTGTCACCCACACTATGCTACATAATATAACTGTCTAGGAAATCCTGTATAAGAGTGTTTTAAGTCACTAAAGGTTGAAGAGGGCAATATTCTACATATGTCCCGGTTCACCTGCATGTGTTCAAGACATGGCCAGAGTCTGTGCAAAAAGCGATGGACAGGTATGTGTATAATATCAACCTGGAATCTGGGAGTATGTGTAGAAACTGTTAGTTAGTGTTAACAAACAATTCCTCCACAGGTATATAGTTGTTGACAGCCATATCACTGTCAAAACTAAGGCAATAGGGTAGGGTAGTGTAGTAATACTTGTAAGGTACAGATAACAGCACTGACTTGGAAAGTAATGTGAACTACAGGAATATACTAGTTGTTAATTGACATCTTTCTCTCCCGCCCACCATATCTCCAACAATACATTTAATACCCACCTCAACTGGTACATGATGACTTCACTGTAATGTTGGGACATATGTCCTATTGTTTGATAGTTATATAAATCTGTTTCTATGCACGTGTTATGTTTAAATAATCCAGCATTGGTGACATGGTGCCATCAATGTACCTGCATGCTCTTGTTATTACGACTATGGTCCCATATATGTATGTGGTCCATTTCCTATGCAACTGTTTCATATCTGGTATCTGGGTTAATGAGAATATCTATGCATGCTATTATACCTAATCCTGGAATGTGTTGACTATTACAAACCCACATATGTTGATCAACCATAAACATAGCATATATGGGAATGCAGGTCCCAGAGGACCCACCTGTCTCACCTCAGTTGGCTGTGGTACCAGGCACCAGCATGTCTGGGGCACAACCCAGGACCTCTTCATCTGTTGGTCCTGCACCACTTTTGGATGGAACTGCCTCAGGGGATGGGGCTCACCCCCCCCAGGAGCGAGTGTGGTCAGGAACCTGTCACCCATCGCCAGGTTGTGGTGAGTAGCGAGCTTAATCAACAGTTTGGAGATTGGCTATGCCAGCTTGAGGGCCACATGTCATGACTAGAGGGTTGGCCTGGCTCTCCAATTCTGCCCCCAGCACAGCCACCTTCAGGGCTGTGAAGGTGCAGTGGTGACTGCCCACGGTTGGGGACCTCAGTCCCACTGTTTCCACTAGGGGGCTCATGGGCTTCTGGTTTCCCAACACCCCTCCCCATCAAGGTGTTT
Organism: Protopterus annectens; assembly: GCF_019279795.1. NCBI lineage: Eukaryota > Metazoa > Chordata > Ceratodontiformes > Protopteridae > Protopterus > Protopterus annectens. The sequence continues at coordinate 1,859,516,059 of NC_056743.1, read as the reverse complement.
GCCCCCTACATGTGTCATATACTGCCCCTGTATGTGTCGTGTTTGTCTTGTCTGTTAACCTACACAACCTACCTCCGCAAATATAACTACTATCCCTCCTCAACATCCCACTCTCACCTGGAAAAAAAAAGGGCAATCTGTTCTCAAAAAAATATCGCCTGATACATAGCTGTCTATTTCACACACATGCCCACTGGGCACATGTAATCTGGTCTAATTGGCATCACAACATATAACAATAGTTGTCCTCACTTCCCTATCAGGGGTTTCATTGTCCAAATCTACATCCAAATTCAGTGTATATGCACAGCTGTTGCTGTAGAAGAAATGGGCAGCGATGGACCTTCCCTACAACCTCCTGCACATCCCCTAGCTATATTTCCTACTGTCTTTCCCTCTTTGTGCACCTTTTTCACCACTCTCCTATCAACCATTTTTTCTTTTCTTTTAAAGAAATTAGCACAGGGGTAAGTGCGTGTAAGCACTTTTAAGAAGCAGTAAGCGGGTTTACGCTTGTTTGTGTGGTGGTAAGCAATGCCTACACAGCATAAGCAATTGCGACGCTAAATCAGTATAAGAAACAGTAACCAGAAGTTAGTAGTGCTTACCTCCTCACAAACCCACACAAACCCACTTATAACTGCTTAAAAGTGCCTTAATCACTCTATATCCAACGGCCATTGTCCAGCCCAGCAACAAAATAAACATCCTCTGTAAGGCTCAAACCCAGGACCATGCCTATCATAGCCAAAGTGTTTTATCACTTAGCCATATCAAATATACAAAACCTTGACATTTTCACAAACATATCATCCAGCACAGTCATTCAACAGTACAGGAAATGTATTTAACCATGCAGATGTATGTGTGTGTGTGTGTGTGTGTGTGTATATACATTTATATTTAAATAGATTTAACATATCTATATATATATGTGTGTGTGTGTGTGTGTGTGTGTGTATATATATATATATATATATATATATATATATATATATATATATACATATATTTATATGAATATAAACATATATACATACATAAGCATACATCTATAGATATATATGTCTACGTCCATATGTCTATATATATACAGCAATAAATATCATAAATATATATCTATATAGGTATATACAGACATATACTGATAGATATAAAAGACAACATAACAAATACATATATGTCAACAGACACCATTAATGGGGATGAGGGGACCCAAACAACATACGTCATGTATGTATAGATATTCCTCCCCACAGCCAAACACATCTGTCCTGCAATATAATGCCAACTGTTGCAAATCCTATAACCTGGATCTGACACAACAAGATGTTAAAAGTACTCCATCCCACTTGTATGATGTCAGGCTGGTATCAGTAACATAACATGTGATACAGTCTGGCTACCATAGAGAATGTACAATGTGGAAGCAATCAACATTCCTAAGATACATATACACAGACACATATATGCTGATACACATATATATATATATCTACATATATATATATATATATATATATATATATATATATATATATATATATATACACATATATATACATATATATGTAACTACACATACACATACAGAGATATGTATAGGATGATACATATATAGAAGGTGCACACAATACGGAACATCCACTATGCCTACAGTTGCCACCTGACCAACTGGACACTGTATGAGCCACACATACAAATGACAATTGTTGCCTGCAACATATACCAACAGAGAGGCCAAAGGATATAACACCACACACTGGTTTGCATACACGTGAAAGCTTTATTTGTGTACTATTACAGTTGTATATGCCATGTCATATAGCTGTTTAGACACTGACATACATATAAACAGAGTGATGCAACTGTGAAACAGTTATATTAATACAGTAGTCTGGAAAGGTTGACATATGTTGCTGTCCAGGCCGAGGCCTTCAAGTAATACAATAGTAAAGACAGACTGGGCCACAGGATAACACTTATTCAACAGTAAGTAATGCAGATATATAGTCCAGGCCACAGGATAACACTCATTCAATAGTAAGTAATGCAGATATATAGTCCAGCAGCCTCTAACTATACTCTGTACACAATCCCTTGGGGGTAAAGACCTCAGTTGACAAAATGGGATATATCTGTTACATAACATCACACTGGGTAAGTACACTAAGCTGTTAGGCATGTAACAAAGCACTGTGAAGGCTACAGGCAGAATGACACAACACTGGCCTACATTTCTTATGGGGAAATACACATGTATCTGCATATAAAGCAGGCTCTACAGGCATGTCACAGCACAGAGTAACAGGCACCTGTGTGATAGTGCATACCCACAACCAATGTGAACACAGCCACAGCCACATATGGTAGCTAGCGTAATATAACAGTATATGGAGTATCTGATCAACACCAGCCTCATATGTGCCACTCACACACTAACCCTACATATACAGGGCCACTACATAGTGTGGTCCATGCCTGACTGTGGTATGGAACATGTGTGTGTTTGGCCCTACAAACATGTAAGCCAATAGGGTACCATACACTGGAGCAGCATGTAACATCAGATAGAACAGGACCAAGAACAATGACATATACCACAGTCTGTACACAGGCCAAGGTACATATTCACAATACACACACTGTCGACAATCACCATAAGTACACAGACCTCAGTACTGTACACACAACCACAGAATGCCCAGGTTATGTCCTCAAATATAACCCCTACTGTACATAATATGTGTAGCAGTCTGATATCTCACTGGCTTGTTATCAGATATGATGTCAATAATTGATGGTGTACACAACATATGCACCTCTTACTGCATGACATATGTACAAAGGTTGACAGATTTGTGGCTGGAGGCACAAACGCAAGGCCAATATTGATATGTTGTTGTGATAACCTCATACATTTACTGTTGTAACAGGGTTTGTTGTGATATATGTGCTATGAGGGATATGAAGTCAGTGACTCTCATGTCTGTCACCATGTGCTGACTGCAATCATCACACTACACTTCTGCAGTTCACAGATAGGAGCTCTGTGAGTAACACAAGAAACAAAAGGCACTACACACTACCCAGTCTGCAGATGACCCTACAGATGGGAGTTTGCCCAGAAACATAGCACTGTCATGACAGGTATTAAAACATGTAGACCAGCCATATCCACACACACCCTGTTAAACCAACATTACTCCAAATGCAGAATAGCAACATTTACATATTGTAGTCATGTCAGGCACATCCCCCTCATGTGTGTTGGCCTGTTTCCACAGTGTATGTTGTTAGAGGTAAATCCCCAATCCATCTGTGATTTTGTTTGCCAAACAACAGATCTAGGTCCTGCTCACAGTGACTGAAAAGGCCCAACACCAACATAATGTTCCTAGATATCGGAGTGTGTTTCCATGCAATTGGCTATGGGAATGTTACAACAGCTGTTCCACATGCAATCAGCTAGAGGAGGGCTGCAATTCATGCAGAGGCCATTAGCTGATCATGAGAATCACTTACAAAACACAAGCTGCTGCTTAAGCAAAGCAGGTGGAAGTCTCCACATACACCAGAGAGGGAGTGAGAGAGGCAGACAGAGGCAAAGATAAGTCAGGGAGGGGGTGGGAGAGTAAAACCTAAGCATGTTTGTGTCATATACCTACCAATACAGGGTATCAAACCCTGACTGACTATGTATAGCTATCACATGTCTATGCAGTTATTGGATGCGCCACATAGCTTACATGTTGAGATATTCTCCAAATGTATATGTGATGGTGACTGACATCTGCAACAGTGATATGGTAGAAATACAGTAGGTGTAGTACACATGCATGTCCGCATGAATAGGTGTCAGCATCAACACAGCCACACTCTGTCAGGGACCCGCACACCTTGACACACTTGGCAGGGTCAGGAATACACCTCCTCACTAGTTAGTTTGCCACAATAAAGTACTGTGCAGGTATCACATGCGCCACAGGGGTTATTCATAGGTTATATGGACAAAGGGTATGTGGAGGTGTCTGACATCAGACAGCATGCTTCAGTATGTCAATGGGGGTTGTAGTGAGTGTGAATGTGGTCAAAAGCATCATACACCACACACACAGTCACAGGATGCCTGTACTGACATGCATGGGTGCATTGCTTCATGGGTGTGTAGTGTTTGACTGTGCCAGAAGGCTATACAAGGCTAATTGATGGATATACCTTGGCATCAGGCCACATGACAATGGTCTGCATTGTGGCTCAGGGGTGTAGTGTCTGGACTGTCCCACACAGGTGGGTATTGTATTCATCATCCAGTCACCTGGGTAACTATTGTTTGTGGCCATTGCTGTGAATTGCTTGCCATGTATGTGTTCTTTAGTTCATGACATGGATGGTGTCTGGGATGTGCACATGTTCCACATGCATGTACAGTGACATGTAGAACTGTACCTGGGGTGTCTGGCCCATGTTGTGTACACAGATTGTTATAATCAGATGTGCCAGTCCTAGCCTCATGTGGCGGCAACTGGTATGGACAGCAGGTTGACCCTGCACCTACATTGATAGCATGATACAGGTATTCCCTGGTGTCATTGACATCTGTCCATACAGGACATGTGTTTAAGGCATGGCATGTCCTTTGCAGGTCACATTTTATGGCACCACAGGTATTGCAGGTGTCCAGTGGGGAACATAGTGAAAATGCATTGTCTGCATGTATGTGCCTATTGTACTAATAGACAGGGTGCCATGCCCTCTGTAGTCCACTGCAATCACACCATGGTTACTACCTATGGGCAAGATGCAGGTTAGTATAAACATAGCGGTTGTTGCCTAGGCAAGTGTGTTTGTGTATGAGATATGGGTTGACAGTGTTCTCTGGGTAATACAAGGGTTGCTAACTTGGTTTTCCAGGCCTTGATGTCACATGTATGGGTATAGATTGGCACCCCAGCCTCTCAGCAATTTCAAATCTGTTATCCTTGTAAGGGGGACATTGTGACATATAATATGGCCACCATATAAGAAATTTGCAAAACCCACTCCACAATGAGTCCAGTTGTTACACATTCACAGCCACCTCCACACATGATACAAATGACAAACACAGACACATGCACACACACTCATCTGCCATATCTGGGATTAGAACTCCTACCTAACTAGTTTATTACACTACAGCATTATGCAATTATAGGACACACCATGGAGATTACTGGAGTTCTTCTTCCACAAAGGTGTATTTCACAGTGAATGACATCAGCAGGCTTGCCAAAGTAGGGCATTTGAAGTGCAGTGAGTGTGACTAGCCTAAAAAAGCATTGCTCCCTACATAGACATAGAAACACACACTCAAACATCCACACCTCCCATGTGTGGGAATAGAACCGCTACCAAAGTACAGTATCACACTACACCATTACACTGTTGAAGGACACACCATGGAGATTACTAGACTATATCTTTCCCAAAGGTGTATTTCACAGTGAATGACATCAGCAGCCTTGCCAAAGTAGGATATTTGAATTGTAGTGAGTGTAACTAGCCTAAAAAGCATTTCTCCCTACACAGACAAACAAACAGAAACACACACAGTTGCCATGTCTGGGATTATAACTCCTACCTAACTAGTTTATCACACTACAGCATTACACAGTGATGGGACATGTCATGGAGATTACTGGGCTACACCTTTTCCAAAGGTGTGTGTGGCTAGCCTAAAAAGGCATTGCTCCATACACAGACAGAGACACACACACCCACACACAGTTGCCATGTCTGGGATTAAAACTCCTACCTAGCTGGTTTATCACACTACAGAATTATGCAGTTACAGGATGCACCATGGAGATTACTGGGCTACATTTTCCCAAATGTGTATTTCATAATGAATGACATAAGCAGCCTTGCCAAAGTAGGACATTTGAATTGTAGTGAGTGTGACTAGCCTAAAAAGCATTGTTCCCTACACAGACACACACACACACACACACACACACACACACACACACACACACACACACACACACACACACACACACACACACACACAGACACACACACACACACACACACACACACACACACACACACACACACACACACACACAAATGCACACAGTTGCCATGTCTGGAATTATAACTCCTACCCAACTAGTTTATCACACTACAGCATTACTCAGTTTTAGGATGTGCCACAGAGATTACTGGGCTACTCTATTCCCAAAGGTGTACTTCAAAGTTGAAGGCATCAGCAGGCTTGTCATAGTAGGGCTATGGGGAAGGCAGTGTGTGTGCATGGGCCATAATCCATTCATCTGGAGGTTGATAGACCACATGCATGCACATGTAGGGTTATATTCCACAGGTACATGTATACAGCTGCTAGATTACTACTGCCTTGTACAGTCATGTTGCACAGCTAGCACTTGCACCACATAGTCTGTAATGCTGATGGATATCAGTGGCTAATTTCTACAGTGAGTGACATTTACACATCATGTGGTTGCAGCCATTTGGCTGTGTGCTGGGTGGGACAGGCCTCGTGACGGATGACTCTTTGTCACAGCCACTCTCTTCTACACATCGATGTGTGTCTACTCTTGGCTTATTATAATGTGTTGTCCTTGGATATATGTCTGTATTTCTATCCAATGCGTGTGCAAAGCATGACTGGTGCATGCTGAGGAGTGTATGCCCTAACATCTGCAACTGTCAGATATGTATGGTCCACTGTTGTTTGCAGACATGGCCTACATCTGCAGCTGTCAGATATGTATGGCCCACTGTTGTTTTCAGACATGGGCTTCATTTGTTTAAGTGTGTGAGCTGCCCAGTGTGACCTTTCAGTATGTTGTTGTCTGACATTGCCTTCATTTCTCTAAGTGTGTGAGCATGCCCAGAATGCCCTACTGTATTGAATGTGTGGATCCATTCCAGGTAGCTTGTACTTCAGTGCAGACCTTTGTGTTGTACACCTACATGTAGCAAACTGTTTCTGCAGAGTATCTGTACATCGTTTGGCAATATGGAGACAAACTGTGCAAGGGGTAGTGCATACTGTAGGTGACTGTGTCTGCGCTGCATGTGCTACATGGTACTGGTGTTAGCAGAGATATTCAGACATGTGTACTGTTATGCACTTTGATGTTTTATGTCCTCAAATACTGTCAGGTGGACATTCTTGCTCACAGTGATGTCCTGGGGAACAAGGGTGAATGCAGCTGTGTCCAGTATTGTGGGCAGATACCTAAATATTCATGGTAAGTTATGCCATTCTGGAGGGGAGCTGCAGACACTTGCTGCTGGATCTGTGTATTTGGTTCATAGGTTCATAGGTAGGTACTAGGCTATTATCCCTAGGGCCTATGTAAGCCTAGCCAAACGGTACCCTGACTTTTGCCACCCAAGAACATTATTTTCCTGTACCCCTGTCAAGCAGAGCACAGAAGTGATCCCCAGGTTTAATTTTCTATCTCCCATCCAATCATCAAGATTTTTCTTGAAGAGTGCTAATGAGGAGCCTTGTTTTTTATAGATAGGTAGTTTGTTCCAGAGTATGGGAAGTCTCTAGAACAGGAATCTTTCCTTCCAGCATGTTCTGTTTATTGTGGTGACAAGGTTTAGGTCCCTAGAGCATGTAGCTCAGAGGGATTGGGATTTCTTTAAGTGGAGCATGTCCAACAGCTCTGGGTTTGACATAGCTTTGAATGTTAGGCAGAGGTCACCTCTGAGTAGGCGATATGCGACAGAGTAAAGCTGGAGTTTTTTGAGACGGCCTGCATAGGGCATCTGTTTGAGACTGGTAATCCTCTTTGTGAGATATTTCTGTGGCCTTTCCAGTTGTTGTAGATGTTTTGTGAGGTACACACCAAAAGGGCATTGTACTCTATAATGGGTCTAATCAGTTACGAGTAGAGAGGAACAATGACCTCTTTTTTCCTGGATGCGAAACCTTTTGTGATGAGGTGTGCCACGTAGAAGGATTTCCTGACTACTGTGGCAATGTGATTATCAAAGGAGAACTACTGTCCACCTGTGTCCCAAGGTCTTTTATCACACTTTTGGTGTTAAGTAGACTACTGCCTATGTGGTAGTTCATGGATACAGAGTTTTTGCCAAAAGGGATGACAATGCACTTTTTGGCATTCAGCTTGAGGCTATGGCTTTGACACTAAGCATCTGTCTCAGTGATGCCCTTTTGTAGGATGTACACATCATTAGGAGTTATGATTATGGCTCTGTGTTAGCCTGTACTTCAGAGAAATAGATACCAAACAGGAGAGGACCTATGACTGAACACTGTGGTGCTCCACTTGTCACTGGTCTGATGTTGGATTCAGAGTTTGCTACTTTCACAGTGTGGGGTCTGTCAGTGAACCAGTTGGCAACCCATCTTGTGACATAGGGATTTATACCTAGTTTAGTGAGTTTATCTATAATTCCAAAGTGGAAGATGGTGTTGAAAGCCTTGGCGAGATCTAGATAATCTGTGTGAACCACCTTACCCTCATCTATGGCTTTGGTGACTGCTTCAAAGAAGTCTATCAGGTTTAGGAGACATGATCTGCCTTTTACAAACCCAAACTGGGTAGGGTCCAGATTTTGAAGATTACCAGTCTCATTGTTTATAAGTTCCATGATGATACATTCCATAGCCTTGCAGACCAGGCTCATCAGGCTAATGGGGCGGTAGTTCTCGGGGTCCATGGTGGCTCCCCATTTGTGGAGTGGGATAACCATTGCTGTGCGCCATTCAGTGGGCACAAAGCCTGAGGTGAGGTTATGATTGAACATGGTACTTAGGTGGGGTGCCAGTTCGTTCTGTAGTTCATATAGAACACAGCCTGGGATGTTGTCAGGTCCCATGGATGCTGTGTTCTTCACTTTGGACAGTGTGTTTTTTACCTGTGCAGTCATGATTACAGGAACTTTGCATTCTTCCGGTATAAAGATGGGCCCTTTAGGGGATGAGGGCGGGGTAAAGTTAGCACTAAACCTACCTGCCAGGATGTTGGCAATATCAGTTGGTTCTGTATATTTAGTGCCATTGTGCTGTAACTCAGAGCAGATCTGGTTGTTGCCTTTGAGATTCTTGACATCACCTTGGTACAGTGCTGGCAGAGGATACCATACTTGTACATCCATTGACATGACAGTATGGCCTTATCTTGCTGTGGCAATACCTCACAGCTGTATAGATCCACACAGGTTACACAGAGGCAGGAGCCATGAGTCAGGACATTACTCCTATTGTGGTGTATGGGCAGGTTTGTAGCCACCCATTTATGTATTTGCAGCTAGGGATAGTGTGTGCACACTGCTGTGTGTTGGACCTTGCACATTCCATGCTGCCCATGCTCCCATGCCCCCCCCCCATTATTCTATCCTCTTCCATACATTATGCATACATTCTCTGATACTTTCCTTAAGGTTATCACCTCATCAAAGCTGTGTTTTGGTGTTGGTCCACAGTTCATGCAGTGGGACATGGTGGGCATGTTACTGTGGTTTGTCCACATGGCCTTGCATATGGCTTATGTGGAGTGTGTTATGTTGTTATTTGGGTGTCCATGACATAACATGCATTGGCAGTATGTGTGAGACACAGGCCTTTGGCAGAGGCCTGTAGGCCATTTGGTGTTGATACGGGCCAGCTGTGGCAGGCTGTTGCATTCTGTCAGTCCTACAGTCCCATATCACCAAACAGTATATTCCCCTGGGGTGACAGGGTAGGTGTGCTAGGTGTTCATGCCAATACTTTTTATCAGTATTGATCAGGTGGTGTGGATGCTGGCAGGATGCTACCTACACCTAGGGACATACCTGCATGGGACACCTGCACTGCATGCTGCATTATTTCGCTATTGCCATATACAGGTGGGGGTCATATTGTACCCATTCCCAACAGAAGGGATACGACCAGAGAGGTACCTGTGGATGGTGTTTGGGTGAGCTGGGAGCATGTGCTATGGACACTACTTGCATCTGATGCACAGATATGCATGGGGCATTCCAGTTATGCTGGCATGTGCAGGCACATCAGCTGTTTCCCAATACATCAGTCCTACCACCTTTGTGATCTGCACGTGTTCGGGCAGACAACACCGGTATTCCCTACTATAGGCCTAGATAATGTGATGCATACCTGCATGTACAATTCCATGGGTGTGTCCATTTCACAGTTACACATTATATACTGTATGTCTGGGGTACTTTCCCCTGTGTACTGCTTGTATATCTAGCCCAACAGCCATGCCATGTTAGTCTTTCAGATGTGACACATATTACCACCATACATTTACAATGGCTTACTGCTAGCATGAGTTATTCTGGTGGGAATTGTCTTTGGCACTGCAGTCGTGAGGACTTGGCCCTGTCATCAGTAAGTAGTGGGCAATGGCCACCAGGTCACACCTCAACATGCATACATACTGACCACTCTCACACAATATGAAACACACACCAACCTAACACGCACATACCTGCATATTGTACAAATGCTACAATCTATCCTGCTATCTTGACCACCTCTGGGCATCTGTGCTCCACTGGTATTATACATACACATACATGTTACTACATTTCTACATAGGATTGGGGGCACACCTGACTCTTACTACATGTCTATATAGGATGGGTGGGCAAACCTGACTGTTTCTACATTGCTACACAGTATTGGGGGGCACACCAGACTGTTACTACATTTCTACATAAGATTGGGGGGGCACACCTGACTGTTACAATGTGTGTACATCAAATTGGGGGGCACACAGACCAGTACTACATTTGTATATAGGAATGGGCGGGGCAAACCTGACTGTTACTACATGTCTAAGTAGGGTTGGGGGGCCACACCTGACTGTTTCAACATTTCTACACAGGACTGGGGGAGGGGGAGCACACCTGACACTGTTACTACATTTCTACATAGGACTTGGGGGGGCACACCTAACTATTTATACATTTCTACACAGGACTGAGGGCACACCTGACTGTTACTACATTTCTACACAGGATTGGGGGGAGCACACCTGACTATTTCTACATTTCTACACAGTAGTGGGGGAGCACACCTGACTGTTTCTACATTTCTACATAGGATTGGGGGGCACAACTGACACTTGCACACATTTGTGATGTCTGTACTGGTATGTCAGGTACTCCATTTCATTCTGTATTCTAACCTATCATGCTAACTAGAGGCATAGCAGTGTACTACAAGTCTTAGGTTTGATTGACCTACATATCAGTTTCTGACTTCCTACACTTCAGAACTAACATCCCACTGCCTGACCTGATATAGTCTGTCTGTGTAGGCCTGAGGGAGGGGGGTTACCCATAGGCATCATTCAGAGGCCTAAGGCACAGCCTTTGTTTGTATTTATCTATGCCTGTCCTGCTGGCTGACTCTGTTGTTGGGTATGTGAGCCTCCCTGACTGGCATGTGTGTGCCATATGGACACACATGTGGTCCAGCACATTTCCTGCAGTGGGTTTTGTCACAATGTGTAGTAATGACAACTATGGTGACACCAGTATTTGTTACAGATCTCATGCTGCCACTATAGGTGTCTACTATCTGCTGGCATCCCATTCAGCCACCTGATTCCCTTGCATGCTTACATCCATACCACAGATACAAGTAACAACACATACTACTCCAATCAACAATTAGTAAGAAGAGTGACTTACCTTGTGGGTGTGCCAGCATTGAGGATGGTGCTAGAGGCAGTCTATGTTGGATGCACATAGTACACTCCCTATACATGGTTCAACACAGGTAGTGTCATGTTTGGCATCCCTTTTACTGTTTGTGCAAATCAGAGAGAGAGGTGTCATTCCCTGGGTCCCTACTGTGTCAGTGTAAGTGCTATGCATTGCCTCTTTGTCAAGGCCAGGGCATATTGGGCATGGCTCCATCTGCCTACTGGGGCAGACTCAGGTTGTTCCTCCTCTGAGTCACTCTTTGCCTGTGCAGGCCTTGGCATTGGTGGGGGGCTGTGAGGCCCTGCCCCATGCTGTTTCTGCTGCAGCTGTTTATGCAGGATCATATTGTGCAGCATGGCACATATGATAACAATTTGGGCACATGTAGCTGGTGAGTGCTGCAAGGCTCCACAGAATGTGTCCAGGCACCAGAACCGTGACTTGAACATCCCAAGCACACATTCTATTATGATTCTGGTCTGTGCATGTGCCTCATTATGGAGTTCTTGTTCAATTGTGTATGCATTTCTGATGGGTGTCATCAGCCACGGCTCCAGTGCATAACCAGCATCCCCCACTAAGTGACCATAAGGGATGTCCCCATTGGCAAATCTCTGGTACAGTTGCGTCAGATGCCAGATGTGGGAATCGTGATAGCTTCCAGGGCAGCCAGCACACACATTCATTATAATGCCCTGGGCATCACACACAACCTGGCAGTTGATGGAGGCGAAGTCCTTGTGGTTGATGTAGATCCTACCCTGCTCATCGGGTGATGCTTTGATGTATATGTGCGTGCAGTCTATATCACCCACCACCTCAGGGTATTCTGATATTTGGTGGAAGAGACACATATTGCTGGCCAACACCTCACAGGTGTTGAGGAAATATATGTGCTGACTGGCATGTGCTGACATGACATCTAGGAACTGGTGGAATATTCTGGATGATGATGCCTGTGAAATCCCCATGATATCACCAGTTGGGCTTTGGGAGGTACCTGTGGCTAGTATTCCTAGGCCTACACATACCTTGGTGTCCACTGGGATGCGTTCCCCTCTGTTAGCTCTGTGTGTCAGGCATGGCTGGCACAGCTCAACAATTTGCTGTAGGAGGTCCCTGCCCACCCTATAGCACTCCACTATCTCCATCTCATGTAACCCCTGGTAGGTTACCCTGGGTATGTACACCCTTCTCTGTCTCCTCACTGTGGGTTGGTCGACAGCATTCTCATCCTCACCACCATCAGCCTCTTCCACATGTTGATGTCTGATAGCTGCTGCAGCCCCTATCATTCTGTTGTTTTTGTTTGGTAAAAGTTCCCTGCTTGTATGCACTGGTGGTGTAGAGTATTTGGGAAAAAACATAGGAAAGGTGTTTGCATAGTTTATAGTAGTGTTCTGGGCTGGGCTCGTCTGCTGCCTGTGTAATTGGCTGAGTCTGATACATTTCACCTGCCAGCTATGATAGTTCTCCTAGATTGCCTTCCTACTGCTGTTTTCCCTTCCATTGCCTTGCTGTTTAAGCCCGGTGGTGCACCGCCCAAACACAGAGCTCAAATGTGCACAGAGCTGCTATTTCCTAGTTTACTTTTTTTTCCCCTTTAAAACCCGGTGTGTGGCATGCACACCCGCTTAGCCAATGTAAAGAGTGCTAGGCAGCCTCAGACACACCCCCTTGCATAGCTGTGCTAAGCTAAGGGCAAACCTGAGCCATCGGGCTCCAATCCACTTTCAGTATGCCTGACACATACCCCCTATGATGTCAGCTAACTCCTAGGCTTGCACCAAGCTATTCCTGCTCTTACACTGTTGGGTGCTGACTAGCATGCAGGGGAAATCTGGGATTCAGTATCATTCCACTCATTTGCATATGATTGCCTGCTGATGCATACTTACAGGTCCCACGCTGAGCCTTCCCCCTTAGCAACCGCTATTCACTAGCCATGTTGTCTTCTGCCTGCCATTGAGTATAATGGCAAAATATTGATTTTGGTTAGAATGCTTATTTTTGGGGTTTGTTTTCTTATTTTTCTCCCGATCCCATTTGTGCTCCACTGCCCTATGCTTAAACAGCCAAGATCGGCTAAAAAAAATAAAAGTTGATTTTTTATTTTTGAAACTGTGTTCCATGCCAATGGCCTTATACTTGGCCATTTGCATGCTTTCTACACAATATCAACCCTTTATTTGAAGCTGTCATGGCTCCGTTTTGTAGTTTGCAGAAATGTATTCCGTTACTGGCAGAGTAAATTTCTGCAGATTATACTAGCCCTGCACTGCCGGCTTCCAGCTTCCTGGATGGCAAATTCACCTCATCTGCAATGATTTCTCCTGAAAATGAAGTAATTTGCATACAGGGGCCGAATCCATGCAGGACTAGTGCAGGAGCATTCGTGCATGTCCATACAGCTTATTCCTGGATCGCACGGCAGACATATTGCCTGTTGGAGCTCCTGCACTAGTCCTGCACACCGTGCAGGGCTTGCTGAATCTGGGGGAATTTTTTTTTGCAGACACTATTTAATGATAAATTTATTTTAACCAAAATCATTAATTATATTCAGCACCTCAATACTTGCTTGTGTAAAGAAAATAAACTACCCCCATCTATGGAGTATTCTAACAATTGCAAGGAAAGCAATCACCAAGTACTGGAAAAAGGATTTAACTCCAACTCTGAAAGAATTTTTAAGCATTGCAACCAATGTTTGTCATTTAGAACTTCTTATAATCAAGATGAGAACAACCAGGATTATTACTACTTACAACACCTAGATGAAACTTGAAAAACTGCTAAATAAACAATCACCAATATGTTAGTAACAAATCTTATTTCATGAATATTTAGAGTTTTAGATATATATATAGTTTACACCTTTGTATATCATCATCATCATCATCATCTTCTTTCAGCTGTTCCCATTAAGGGTCACCACAGCAGATCATCTGTTTCTATTTCTTCCTGTCCTCCGCATCATGCTCTTTCACACCAACTGCCTGCATGTCCTCTCTCACCACATCCATAAACCTTATCTTAGGCCTTCCTCTTTTCCTCTTACTTGGCAGCTCCATCCTTAGCATCCTTTTCCTAATATACCCAGCAGCCCTCCTCAGCACATGTCCAAACCAACACAATCTCACCTCTCTTGCTTTGTTTCCAAACTGTCCAACCAGAGCTGACCCTCTAATATACTGATTCCTAATCCTGTCCATCCTAGTCACACCCAGTGCAAATCTTAACATCTTTAACTTTGCCACATCCAGCTCTGACTCCTGCCCTTTTGACAATGCTACCATCTCCAACCCATATAACATAGCTGGTCTCACTACCCTCTTGTAGACCTTCCCTTTCACTCTTATTGGTACCCATCTGTCACAATCACTCCCGTCACTCTTCTCCTCCCATTCCACCCTGCCTGTACTCTCTTCTTCACCTCTCTTCCACACTCACCATTACTCTGAACTGTTGATCCCAAGTACTTAAACTCATCCACCTTTACCAACTCTACTCCCTGCATCCTCACCATTCCTCTACCCTCCCTCTCATTTACACACATATATTCTGTTTTAGCCCTGCTGACCTTCATTCCTCTCCTCTCTAAAGCATATCTCCACCTCTCCAGGGTCTCCTCAACCAGGCCCCTACTCTCACTACATATCACTGTCAGGAAAATATGTATTAATGTGTGTATTAGTAATATGCTTAGTGCATTTAGAGCTTGAAAAGGGTTAACACATTTGTTCTATTTCATACTGCATAAATCTGTACAAACTGCAGATGCTTTCTGACCTTGTATTGTTAGCTAAAATCTTGTTTGTGCCTTGGAAATTTACTGAGAAGCAGATGATTCCTGCTTATGTTAGGAAAATAATGAATAGAACAATACTACTTGTAGACAAGGAGTTCCGCTTGTGCTGTGAGAAAATACACAGCTGTAGAAGCTATAGATAATTAGGACAAAGCCTGCTTGAAAATATGAACTGCAATCAGCATTTGCTTGTATCTGAGTTAGAAGAGTACCTTGAAATGTAACACTGTACAATAGAAGCCTGTAAACAGATTATTGCCCACCAAGGCCAGGTTGTTTTTCTCAAAAGTTTCTCACAAATCTAGTCATGCCAGTAGAAAATCTGAGTAACATCTGCTGTAGAACAATGCTAAAAGTTGTGTTTGATTACGTCAGCCTTAGAAGGCCATGTCTTGTAAAACAGTATAAGAATAAGCATACTTCCTGTTAGCAGTTAGACAAATCCTTGTATTTGCACGGTTTGTCTCCTTGCAGCAAGTTATTAAATGTGCCTTAACTGAACCTTACGTGTATTGGTCTTCGAATTCTTTTCCTTTGACAGATTGGTCCTTCGAGCTGGAAACCCTCACTTTGACTCAGATCAGACAGGCCAGGTGGCTTGAAACCGTACGGGAAAGAAACCACATCGGTTCTTCTTAGTTGAAAAGCCCTCTGACTGAATTGTCATACAAAAGAGGCCAGCCACTTTCTGATCTGCGACTGAAGGACGGGTTTACTCAAACCAGGTGATCAATCACGAATGCTCAGGTGAGGTGAATCTACCTTTTTTTTCTGTTTTAGATCAGGGACTAGATTTGCATTGTTTTTGTCAGGACTATTATTATTATAAGTCAGGGACAAAAAAGATTGCTGTCTTGTCATAGATCAGGGAAACAGAGCAGGTAGGCAGTCATTCTGAAGAGACTATAATAAAATCCATGGTACCATGTTAAAAATAAGGAGTTATGTAACGATTAAAAGGGTAGAACAAAATGGGTAATAATTGTACAAAAAGATCCCAAAGTCTGCCATTAACCGAAGACGCGAAATACATGCAGTCACAGCGTGCTGATAATATTAAATACTACTCAAAATGGGTTCATAAGTATGAATTTTATGGTAAACTAGAAAAATCCTCGCTTGTCAAACTTGTCAAACAGCTTAAAACTGATTCTAAAGGTCGGGTAAAAAAGCAACATCAATTAGGAATTCCTTAGGCACACAGGTGGATTGAGGAAGTAAACCATAGAGAACAAAAGAATAATAATTCAAAAGCAATGTTTTTAGATAAGGAGGACAATAACTTAGTAATAACATCAGCCCCTCCACCTCCCTTACCAGAATATGAAGCAAGTGGACAAGTTAGTCCACCCCCGCGATATCCTGCTGTCACTGTAAATAGAGACACTACAAAAGCAAAACCATTTATTAGAGATCCCATCAAGACCAGGTCTCGAACACAGGCAGGAAACTCAAAAGGGGACATTGAGTTATATCAAATGGGTAGGAATTCACAATCTATGAGTGAAGAAGAAATATGCCCACTTATAGAAGTGCCTAATCCTCAGGCAGGACAAGGAGGTCAGGACCCAACTATTCTAGTGTATAGACCCTGGACTCCGGAAGATATCCGGAAAGCCACTGAGGGAATTCCCCATCCAAAAGTTAATTTTAGAAAGTTCTTAGAAGATTTGCAAGGAATGAGGCAAAGTTATAATTTAAACAGAGAAGAGGTAGAAAAAGTAGTCAGACAAATTGTGGGGCCAGATCGGCACATGATTAGTGGTGACTGGAATCCTTGTGACGTTGCGTTCAAGCCCCTCCCACATAGCAGCACAGAGCTAGACAACAGAGTGAAAGGTCTTACAGACTGAATCTCTGAGAAATGGAAGCCTAGGGCAGACTGGACTTACATTAATCAATGCATCCAACAAGAAGGCGAGACTGTTGACAGATATTATGCCAGACTGTTAGAATGTTTTAATAACCACTGTGGAATGCAGGTTCCTGAAGATCAGACACACGATTCCTCATATGAGCAGCAGTTAAAGAATGCATTTTTAAAAGGCAGTATTGCACCCATAAGCAGTTTTATTATAAAGCACATGATAGATCATCGTACAAGCAGGTTACAGTCATTACTTGAGTATGTTAGGCATACCGAAAGGCATTTTAATAGCAAAAAGAAAAAGAAAGCCCAAGTATTTTCTGTAGAAGATGGATTAGAAGTTTATGTAGTACAGTCCAGGGAAAAGGGCAAGAGAAATGCCCAGGGAAACAAACAATCTGATCAACGATCAGAGGACTTTGAAGGGCAAAAGAAAAGGGGTGAATGTTTTAAATGCGGTAAAAAGGGACACTTGGCAAGGGACTGCAAGAAAAACAAGAAGGCAACCACGGAAGATAAGGAGGGTGAGGACTGACTATATGATAGTCAGGAATCACTAGAAGGGGATAGCAGAGAAGAGACAAATGAGAATGTGATAGAGGGAATAGAGAATGTGACAGAAGGAATGGAGGAAGTGCAGGAAGTCACGGATAGTGAAGAAAATGAAATATTAGAGTTGGCTTTATTGAGCTTAGAGCTCTATTTAGCAGACACAAAACCAGAAGTTACACTCCTGGTTGAAGGGAGGGAAGTCAGATTCTTGTGTGACTCAGGGGCATCACGGACTCTGATACATCCCTCCAAACTGCCAGAGAACTCAGAGTCACCTGATTACATATTAGTGAAAGCAGCTAATGGACAGCTGTATCGGGAGCCCCTCTCCCATAATATTGTGATAACTGATCCTGTTTCAGGATTGACCCAGAAAAGCAAAATTGTTGTTTCTGCAAAATGCCCAGTAAACCTCTTGGGCAGAGACCTTATGCAGCTATTTGGTATAGCAGTAGTTCTGACTATGCAGGGTATGGAAGCACAGCGACAAATTGATACCTTTGCAGTGCAATCGGAGGGTGAAATGTTTTATTGGTACAGCCAGAATTTAGTTATGACTGGTCCAGGGGCAGTGACCGAAGAGTTGATGAACGTAGCCATCAGCAAGTTCCCCTCCCTTGACATTGATAGACAACATTTGTTGCACTGTACTCTGTATTATTATAACACACCAGGACCTGATAAGGAATATGAGCAAGAATTGTTTAAAAATCGTGCAAACAGCTTGATATTACTTAATCTGTACTGGGTCACAGAAGGGAACAGTGTAGCCAGCTGTTCATTGCCCCAGGAGTTCTTTGCACTTTATAAATCTAATCGATTACCACATGTTAGCTTAACTAAGGACAAAAATGTAAAATGGGTAGACTTGGGAGAAAAAGTCACGAGATGGGAGAAACAGACAGAGTTAGAACTGTCAGAACAGGGAATACAAATGCAGAAGGTGAATTGGATAACTCAGACCCACCCAGCTGTACACTTGCAGTCTAGCAAGGACAGCTGATTAGCACTCCTATTGAAGGAGGAAGAGAATGCCTTACAGAATATACCAGAAACTCTCTGGTCAACAGGAAAATCAGATGTAGGACTTATTCGTACAGTGGGACCAGTTACTATAACACCAAAGTCAGCATTTAGACCACAAAAAAGACAGTATCCCTTAAGAAAAGATGCAGAGGTAGGAATCAAACCTATTATAGCAGCCTTACTTAAGGAAGGGGTACTGGTGGAATCTCCTGATTCACCATGTAACACACCCTTATTTCCTGTTAAGAAAGTGAATGGAGAGTGGTGTATGGTCCAAGATTTACAAGCTGTAAATGATGCAGTAATACTAAGGGCACCTATGGTGCCAGACCCACATACCCTGTTGAATGATTTAAAACCTCAACAGAAATATTTTTCTGTGGTAGATATCAGCAATGCGTTCTTTTCAATACCGATACACCCGGACAGCCAGTATTAGTTTGCATTCACATTTCAGGGGAAAAGGTATACATATAAGCGGCTACCACAGGGGTATTGTGAAAGTCCAACAATATTCTCACAAGAAATGGCAAGCAACAGGACAGGATTTCAAAAGGTAATGCGAGAGCTGATACAGCTGCAAAGCAGGCAGCTTCAGAAGTATTTCTTTTGAATGAGGAATTACAACCCCTCTGAGATTTTAGACTTAGAAATGTTAAAGACAATGCAGACACTTTCTACGCAAGCTGAAAAACAAAGATGGGTAAAACGAGGAGCAATTCTCGAAAAGGGGCTGTACATCTCTAAAGAAGGGAAACCGATATTGCCATCTAATTTGTTTAGATATGCAGCTTTGTTGAGCCATGGGCAGTGCCATGTCTCAACAGGGGGGATGGTACAGCTGGTGAACCAAGTGTTCACGACATATGGATTCTCAAACTACTCTAAAAAAAAAATTCTGCTCGGTATGCCACGTTTGTAATAAACATCATGCACAAGGGACGCTAAAGCCAAAGCAAGGGAGTTTCCCTACACCACTGTATCTGTTTCATACTATCTGTATGGATTTCATAGAATTGAATAAATGTAAAAATAAGAAGTATTGTCTTGTCATTGTAGATATGTTTTCCAAATGGGTGGAAGCCTTTCCGACTAAAAATCCAGACGCGGCAACTGTGGCCAGAGTTCTTGTTAAAGAAATCATCCCTAGATTCAGCATTCTGTAAAGGATCTAAAGTGACAATGGCACACACTTCGTAAACCAGACCATACAACAGTTAAGTAAACATTTTGGTATTTCTTTAAAAAAATCATTGTGCGTATCACCCACAATCTGTAGGGCTAGTAGAGAGGCATAATGGGATTTTAAAGAATAAGCTAATGAAGTTAATAGTAGAAACACAGAGAAATTGGGTGTACTGTCTGCCCCTGGTACTGTTGAGCATGACAACTGTTCTGAATGCAAAAGGATTGACTCCTTTTGAAAAACTATTTGGAAGGGCTTATTATATACCTCAGTGGAAATCTCTCATGCCCGCAGACAAGGAAGCCGACAGTACACTAGCTGAGTATATGAGAATCCTGTTAAATTCTAAACATTTGTTGCAGTCAAATTCTCTTTCAGATAAAGAACAAACCAGACCGTCAGAAGTGGCAGTGCCCCCTGGTGCCTGGATCTGGGTGAAGAAAGTAAAGAAAAAGAACTGGGCGTCACCAAAGTGGGAAGGTCCATATCAAGTGCTTCTGTCGACACCCACTGCAGTCAAAATTGCGGCTCATGCCTCCTGGATCCAGCTGATGCACTGTAAATTAGTCAAAAACTTTGAACTGGACAAAAATCTTGTCACATGCCAAGAGTAAAAATGATAGAGTCCAGAAGAAACAGGAATACAGAACAACCCTTTCCTCAGAAGTATTGCATAATCATCCTGTTAACTGTACTAGTGACAATAATCTTTTTGTTGTGGCCTTTCCTTTTCCCAGCCACACAGACTGAACTGAATAAACGTGAAGCATTACTCATAGACTGGCATCCAAACTTTAACACTTACCAGGCAATTAAATATGTGTATGCTGAGACTTTCAATGTTTTGAATTGCTGAATTTGCACAGCTTTGCCGACAGCATACGGGGGGTTATTAATGACTACAGTCCTCCTATGGGTCAATGAGACCTGGGAGAACTTGATTTATGATACCTCAACCATTACATCATAAGATAAAATAGCATTGCACTTGTCTGTTCCACAGAAGGGAACTGTGTGTTTTTATAAAAATGATACTGTTCAGGTGGGTTGGAGCAATTGCAATGTGACTGTTCCTTATAAATGTTACACTACACTAAAGGTAACAATGTATATCTTTATTGTAATACAAACTATGATTCATTTCTTGGATTGATGCACAAAACACTTGATGAAGTAAGACATAATTCTGTTCTTTATAAACAACTGTCTATAATTGATAGAAAAAATGTTTCATGCAGGGCGAGTGTATATTCATAGCAAGGTTACTACTAAAGTAGAGGATTGTTATTTTGTGTGTGGCAGAAAGGCATACAAATGGTTATCTGAGAATTGGTCCGGCAGTTGTTTTTTGGGTTACCTGGTTCCGGCCATACGGCACACTGAAGTTTTGCCACGAAGAAAAATTTGAAATGTCCGAGAGGTCGTCAAGAAACCTGTAAATCCAGTGGGACAAATTGATGTGTGTTGGAAAGACCATCATTCTATAGGCAAAGGACTGACACATATGGACTTGAGTGATAGCATTATATTGTGGGCAGGCATATTACCAGCATATGGAGCAGTGAAATCGATCTGGGAGCTGAGAAAACTGTCGAAACTTCTTGAAGTAATGAGTAATGCAACTTTTTCCGCTCTCGAATTGGTGACTGATGAACTGAATGCTATGAGAACTGTAGTGCTTCAAAACCGCATGGCTCTCGTCTTCACCCTAGTGGTGAGAGGTGGTACTTGCACTTTAATCCAAGAAGAATGCTGTTCATATATTGCTGACCATAAACACGAGATAGACAATCATCTTGAGGTAATTCAGCAATTGTCGGCCATGACCAAACCAGGCCCAAACCCACTGACGGACTTTTTCCAGAAATGTTTTCGGGGGGGTGGGTTACCATCCTAATGAACATCCTGATTGCCTTTTGTGTAGGAATGCTCCTGCTGGGAGTATGTGTTTGTTGTGGTATCCCCTGCATGAAAAGACTGATTAAAGATTTTATAGACATGTCAGTTTCTGAAACCTTATATCAAAGTACTGAGTTCGAAGAACTGTTAAAAGATTGAAAATGCTTTCATAAGTTTAAACTGAATGACTCTCTTAACTGCAAATCCTGAGTGGAAGAGGTTAGGAGAAGAAAACAAACTGTTTATGCTTATTTTGAAAGTAGAATAAAAGTATTAATAGGGGGTAAATGTCAGAAAAATATGTATTAATGTGTGTATTAGTAATATGCTTAGTGCATTTAGAGCTTGAAAAGGGTTAACACATTTATTCTATTTCATACTGCATAAATCTGTACAAACTGCAGATGCTTTCTGACCTTGTATTGCTAGCTAAAATCTTGCTTGTGCCTTGGAAATTTACTGAGAAGCAGATGATTCCTGCTTATGTTAGGAAAATAATGAATAGAACAATACTACCTGTATGAAACTTAGACAAGGAGTTCCGCTTGCGCTGTGAGAAAATACACAGCTGTAGAAGCTATAGATAATTAGGACAAAGCCTGCTTGAAAATATGAACTGCAATCAGCATTTGTTTGCATCTGAGTTAGAAGAGTACCTTGAAATCTAACAATGTACAATAGAAGCCTGTAAACGGATTAGTGCCCACCAAGGCCAGGTTGCTTTTCTCAAACGTTTCTCACAAATCTAGTCATGCCAGCAGAAAATCTGAGTAACATCTGCTGTAGAACAATGCTAAAAGTTGTGTTTGATTACGTCAGCCTTAGAAGGCCACGTCTTGAAAAACAATATAAGAATAAGCATGCTTCCTGTTAGTAGTTAGACAAATCCTTGTATTTGCATGTTTTTGTCTCCTTGCAGCAAGTTATTAAATGTGCCTTAACTGAACCTTACGTGTATTGGTCTTTGAAGTTTTTTCCTTTGACAATCACAATGTCATCTGCAAACATCATAGTCCATGGGGCCTCCTGTCTAATCTCATCTGTCAACCTGTCCATCACCACTGCAAATAAGAAAGGGCTCAGAGCTAATCCTTGATGTAATCCCACCTCCAACTTAAACGTATCTGTCAGTCCCACCGCAGTCCTCACCAATGTCACACTACCCTTGTACATATCCTGTACCACTCTTACATACTTCTCTGCCACTCCCGACTTCCTCATACAATACCACAACTCCTCTCTAGACACCCTGTCATATGCTTTCTCTAAGTCCACAAAGACACAATGCAACTCCTTCTGACCTTCTCTGTATTTCTCCAACAACACTCTCAGAGCAAATATTGCATCTGTAGTGCTCTTTCCTGGCATGAAACCATACTGCTGATCACTAAGCATCACCTCCCTTCTTAACCTAGCTTCCACTACTCTTTCCCATAACTTCAAGTTGTGACTGATCAATTTTATCCCGCTGTAGTTACTGCAGCTCTAAACATCACCCTTATTCTTAAAGATAGGTACCAAAACACTTTTGCTCCACTCCTCAGGCATCCTCTGACTTTCCAAAATTTCATTAAACAATTTGGTTAAAAATTCCACTGCCATTTCTCCTAAGCACCTCCATGCTTTCACTGGTATGTCATTTGGGCCAACAGCCTTTCCATTCTTCATCCTCTTCATAGCTGTCCTTACTTCCTCCTTGCTAATCTGCTTCACTTCCTGATTCACTATCCCCACATCATCCAACCTTCTCTCTCTCTCTCATTCTCTTCATTCATCAGCCCTTCAAAGTACTCTTTCCATCTACTCAACACACTCTCCTCACTTATGAGTACATTTCCCTCCCTGTCCTTTATCACCTTTACCTGCTGCACATCTTTCCCAGCTCTGTCCCTCTGTCTAGCCAATCGGTACAGGTCCTTTTCTCCCTCTTTAGTGTCCAATCTCTCATACAACTCTATATGCCTTATCCTTAGCCTTCACCACCTCTATCTTTGCCATGCGTCTCATCTCCTTATACTCATGTCTACTTTCTTCATCTCTTTGACAATCCCACTTCTTCTTCACCAGCCTCTTCCTCTGTGTACACTCCTGTACATCCTCATTCCACCACCATGTCTCCTTGTCCTCCTTCCTCTGTCCATATGTCACACCAAGCACCATCCTAGCAGTCTCCCTTACTAGCTCTGCTGTAGTTACCCAGCTATTCAGTAACTCTTCATTGCCTCCCAGTGCCTGTCTTAACTCTTACCTGATCTCCACCTCACAATCACCCTTTTTTAACTTCCACCATTTAATCCTTGGCACTGCTTTCACACTCCTCCTCCGTTTCTTGATCACCAACATCATCCTGCAGACCACCATTCTATGCAGCTTAACTACACTTTCCCCAGTCATCACTTTGCAGTCTCCAATCTCCTTCAGACTGGCCCTCCTACATAGGATATAATCCACCTGTGTGCATCTTCCTCCACTCTTGTACATCACACTATACTCCTCCCTCTTCTTAAAATATGTATTCACCACAGCCATGTCCATCCTTTTCACAAAATCCACAATCATCTGACCTTCTGCATTCCTCTCCTTAACACCATACCTACACATCACTTCCTCATCCCCTCTGTTCACTTCACCAACATGCCCATTGAAGTCCGCTCCAATCACTAGTCTCTCACCCTTGGATGCGCTCACCACCACTTCATCCAACTCACTCCAAAATGTTTCTTTCTCATCCATCGCACACCCAACTTGTGGAGCATATGCACTAACAACATTCATCATTACACCATCAATTTAAAGCTTCATAAACATCACTCTATCAGACACTCTCTTCACCACCAAAATACTCTTGGCATACTGTTCCGTTAGGATAACCCTTACCCCATTTCTTCTGCCATCCACACCATGATAGATCAATTTGAACCCACCTCCTATACACTTGGCCGTATTTCCCTTCCATCTGGTCTCTTGCACACACAATATATCAACCTTCCTTCTCTCCATCATATCAGCTAGCTCTCTCCCTATACCAGTCATACTGCAAACATTCAAAGTTCCTACCCTCAGTACTACACTCCTAACCTTCTTCCTCTTTTTCTGCCTTCAGGCATGCCTTTTCCCTCCTCTTCATCTTTGGCCAACAGTAGCCCAATTTCCGCCAGCACCCTGTTGGCTAACAGTACTGGTGGTGGTCATTGTTAACCCGGGCCTCGACCGATCTGGTATGTAATTATGAAAAGTCCTCCACATCAGTAATTTTTGGCAGAGGTTTTACGCCAGATGTCCTTCTTGACGAAACCCTCCCCATTTATCCGGGCTTGGGACCGGCACAAAGAAATGTGCCACAGCATATAAGTAAAAGTATGGCATCTAGATCCAGGGAGATTATGATCCCACTGTACACAGCCCTCATTAGACCAAAAACTGAGTTCAATGCACAATTTCAAATGTACATGACTAGGCACCTACAACAGCTGGAATGACCTCAGAGGTTCCTCACTAAGAAAATATGGGGTATCAATAACATGTCCTATGTGGATAGACTGAAAGCCCTTTACCTTTACTTTGTTTCCTACCAATTGTTAAGGGGTGACCTATACCTGACCTACAAGGCACTGACAAATCCAGCCTTGATGGACCTGATACATATCCGCAAAATGAACAGTATAAGGGTCACCCATTCTAGGGATCTAAACTTATTCAGTGAATCAAAAAGAACATATTGGAGAGAGAGAGATATGTGTCCCAGAGATTGCCCCTTCTGTGGAATAGGCTTCAGAGTCAAATGAAGCAGAGTCCTTCCCTGGTCCTGGTCAGGACCAGTCTGGATCGATGGATGGGGAATCATAAATTTACATCTGGGGTGGTGCTATGTCCCTTATGGATAGGGGTGATCTGTGAAAGCTGTCAAATACTCATGGCATAGGCACAAACACACACCACTCTCCTGCCCATAGATGCCATATACTGGGTAAAATTGGGGTATATTGGCTAGGCTTGTAAATGCTCTTGAACCATTAGCCTAGTAATCTCCTATGAGCCTATGAACCTATGAACAAAAATACAAAGCATAGCCAAAGAAAGAAACAAAGAAACAAACAAACAAACAAACAAACAAACAAACAAACAGCAAGTAACAAACTAAACAAACAGGGTCTTTTGTGAGTAGGTCTCTGTAGTAAATGATGTGCAGGAGATCAATAGCTTTAATAAAACAGCATATTAAATGATCCAGTATTGGTTCTGTTGTAACTTCTGTTCAAGAGACTAAAGATAGCAATCACACATTGCATGATATAGTCTTGCCTGAATGTATTTCTATGGCTAATACAAGCATTGAGCAGTAGCATGTACATGTGGGAAAGAGTAGGACATTGGCACATTAGGGAGTCATTCAGAGATTAACGTGATGTGAAATGAGACGTTACCTGACATCCCTGAAGCACTAGGTTGTCTAGATGAGATTTAAGGTGTTTTTGAATGATGTTTATTTATTTATTTATTTATTTATTTATTTATCTATCTATTTATTTGGCTGACTGTCACAACTGAAGCTATATGTTTAATGATATAGTCCTGAAACTTGGAGACCTGGTAACATGATATAACCAAAAGCTGAGTCAGATGCATGCTTACCTGGGGAAAAACAGATCTTGCATATTATTCTGCAGGTGTTTTTTATTTGATACTTTGTATCAGAACAATTTTGCCTCCTTGCTCTCGGGTTATAAAAAGAGAAACTGCACATGGAGCAGCTATCTTTCCCTTCTAAAATTACAGCTCAACATGATTCTACTGCCTAAGGTTTTCATCTGTGAAAAACACCTGTAATGTTTAGGTTGGTACTGTGCTCGCTCACTTGCAAAAACTACTTTTGTGATTTCTTGTCTGCATCCTGTCACCCCAAGGTATCCAGGAAGGAATCCTTCATGTCAATTAAAATAGAAAATGTGGGTGTACTAGACCTGTTCAGATATACAAAACAATTAGCAGTAAATTAGCATTGTCAAGATAAGACACAGTCTCATCCTGTCTAGATTAAACAAGAATTATCAGTGATCATTTCCCAAACTTGAGAGTGTGACACAAAGGCACATTGAATGACTTGGGATGCAGGCTAAAAGAAATATCAGATGAAATACTGCTATTCTCTACAGGGATAGATAACCATAAATTATACACCTATTATAGTATCTGGGGAAATCCATTTTACAAGGTAGGTAACTTGAAAATGATATGTCTCGGGTGAACAGACAGGGATGCACTCTTCTGTATCTCTTCTGTGACCCTGATTACACATATTATACCATTTGTAGAGTGAACATCTAAACTGTGTGGGGTGGAGTTGGGGAATTAATTGGTGGCAATATCTTCATCTGGAACATTAAGTCACAGATGTAAACTCTCTATGAGCTCACTCTTTTCACTTATTGAATGATTAAAATGTCAACTGCAAACTAAAACCCTCCCTGTTATACACAAGCTTTCTGAAATCAGTGACATGAAGATGTTTGAGAGGAATAGAACAAACCGTATGTCTAATCAGAGAGTAGAGAGTGAAGATCCTCAGTAACATTTCACACTTTGGATACTTTGGTACTCTGACTTGCTATGAGTGATTATAAGAGATTACACCACTGGCCTCTATCCTCTTGAGGGAGGGTACCAGATCAAGTAATTGCACTAGGCAACTAAAAATCTCTGATGTACAACATTGGTATTATCATCAAACATGTAATAATTACAGGTCTCATTTTAGTCTATAAATCCCTAGAACTCATTTCAAATCATTGTTCTTTAACTATGTTTCACAAGCAATAACATCAGTCTTATGTGAACACTGCACATCTTACAATAATATATATATATATATATATATATATATATATATATATATATATATATATATATATATATATATATATAATAATATACAGGTAAAACATGGGCATTCCCCATCTTCCCATCTCCTGGATAATCTTAGCTTTCCTTTCACTATCCCACCACCCGCCTCTCACCATATTAATTTATTTCAATGAACCTTCTTTTCATTTCTGATCTATTCTTACAGGAGGCAGATGCATGAATACATATGACGACATGGGGAAGGTTAACATTTGAACTAATGTTTAAAACCTTATTGGATTAAATATAACTATCAGTGTTTTTTATTTGTATTTTTGACAATCTGGAGAGTTTTAAATACATTTAGCCCATTAGGACTGATAAATGGGCTCTTATTTATTTTTTTTAGCTAGCAGCCATTTCACTTCCCCTTTGCTTTTTCCAGTTCCTCCTCATCTGTATCACCACCCGCCTACAACTTATTTTGCAATTTATCCAGTCGCTTTCCCCAGTGCTGCATTCTGTCCTTTTTAATTCCAAACCCTCTGTACTGTTTATAAACCTCTCTCCTTCTGTAACTTTGGTATAAAACCTTCTCATTTTACCAGCACCAGTGATGATTTTTCTCATATGGATCTATTTTATTTTATTCTTTTCAGAAATTCTTAAATGCTTCAGTTTTTGGGAAAAAATGACAGGAAGATGACAGGAAGACACCCTCCTGTGAATAATACATTCTATCAAAGCATGAAATGCCAATACTATACGTGTACTGTGATTTAACTTACTAAATATAAATGTTCTGCCATTATATATTGATTGTCTGTTTAAAGACCCTGTCTGATTACTCAAACAATATATATATATATATATATATATATATATATATATATATATATATATATATTACAATAAAGGACTGGAAGAGGCAACTTTAGAAAAGGAAAGGAAGAAATGAGTAGAAATATATGGAATTTGTGATAATAATACATGCAAAATAATATTCAGGAAGAGAAGTGATGTTTAAGGGAAGGCTGGAACTGAGCAATGTATGTAATGTTGGACTGATGTTACTTATAAATTGAGAAAACATGTGATTTATAATGCATGCATGCATGCCTGTGTCTTAAATAATTTAATAAAGAACTTAACAGCAATATTTACATTACTCGTAAGATAATTTAATATTTTTTTTCATACTACATTCTTACATACCTCCCATTTCTTGGGGCATATCTCTTCTTAGTATCCCTCCCCTTATGTCTGCAGCACTAGTAGCTACATACCTGCTCCCACATAAAAAGCAATCCTTTCTTGAAAGGAATCATTTCAGTCACAGTCATTCAAATATGTATTTGCACAGTCCCTGGAAAAATATATACACTAAATAATGTTACTAGCATTATAACCAGGTAGCCCCTAAGCTTTCTATGACATCCATTGACAATGACTATAACACTATCTAATGAAAGTAAGCACCTTTGGGATGTTAGTTTCATCAATGTATTTTTCATGTTTCTACATATGAAGACACTATTTCCCTTGCCCAATACCATCATATTAATGTGTGGTGTTTATTTTCTTCTAAGCATATTTCCTACAGTACTGCAGCTTATGGTTCTAGCCTTCTCAAATGTGCAAGTATGTTCTTTCTTTATTTATTTGGAGTGCTTAAACCATTTACATTCCTTGTCATTAGAGCCCCCTCCCTTCCCATCAAATACATTTCCATTTTATCCTCTCTTTCAATATGTTTTACTTCCTTTCTACATCATTAAAGTGTACGCACCAGTCAAAATATAAATTAATAACTTGTAGAAAAAAAATCTATACAGAAAGATTTTTTTGAAAAAAACATTTGACATTTAATATATATTAATCTTTAATGACATACTGTATCTATATGGGTGTGCTAAGACAACTGTAGTCACTATGTGTCTCACTTTTCTTTACATCAGATCCAGGCAATCTCGAGTAACAACTTTCACACTTCAGATTTTAATAATTAAATCCTTAATTTGGTATTTTAAATAACCACCAACTGTAAATATACTCACCCACCCCTTAAGAATTCCAAAATAATCAGTCTATAACCAGTCAACCCCATAGCAGATATGCATGTTTGTTCACATATCTACCCTTTAATCCCAGTAATATTAATTTTATCCCATGTTCATCTTGCATGTGCACAGCGGTTCCTCCTACCACTTACCTAAGATGAATTCACTTGCAATCAAGAAAGCAAGCTTTCATTTGCTAACAATGGCAACTATTTCAGTGGTCTTACTAATATGTTTTATAACAGGGGAAAACAAAATAAATAGATCAGTTATGGCACTTAGTTTTCTCTTTATTTACCAAGGAACCTTGCACAAATTACTTGCCACTTTTTGATTTTGCTGCATATGAGCTGTAAAAATTCCCACCTTCTCTTTACACTGACCTTCAAATTTCTTCATTTGTTCCTTCTATGGCCCTAACTGTTTCCACACCATCAGACCTCCTCCTCATTATCTTTAGGTTTATGATTTTATTCCACAGGGTTACCTCCATTAAGTTCATACTCCCTTATGGTTGCAATTCCAAGTGATTTAGTAAACATCTTAAAGCCCATCAGGGAAAACACTTAAAACAAAGACAAATAAAGTAACTGAAATGTAAGCTTCTACAATCCACAATCTACAGTCTGAATGAAGAGATGATGAAATCAGCAAGAAAGAGAGAGTAGTATTGATAGAACTGAATTAATCCCCAAGTCATTGTAAATACTTTCCTGAGGTGGTCTTTACAAAATCTCACCAAGATTACACTGATATTTATATGGCATATTTCATGGACAGAAGTAGGTAAAAAAAAAAAACAAGCAGAAACCTTGCAGTGTGGAGGGTGTGAAGTTCACTCCTTGAAATATGTTATGCACCTAGTTCACTAATAAAACTGCACTTCCTCACCATACAGTTCCCTAGATTCATCCTGTCATCATCATTGTTCTCCTCCCAGGTAGGTGCTGCCAGCAAGTCCAGTAGTCTGGAAAAAATACACACTGCAGTCCAAGGGGACCAACAAATAGATGTTCTTATATTACATATTTTAATTTGTCTCTAGCTTTTTAGTTTCAGTTCAAAGGTAGAACAGTCGCAGTTTACACTACGGTAGAGGAAGGTTCATAGGTTCATAGATTAGTACTAAGCTAACTGCCCTTGTGAGTCATTTTAAGCCTAGCCAATTATCCCTTGTGAGACTCAAACCCTGCACCTTGTGTTTGTAAGGCAAACACCTTAACCATTAGGCCACCCTCCCAACCAAGGGGGATGTAGTTAAGGGAATAAGTATAATGTTTTTATTGCTCTTAACAAAACCACCCTCTGTAACCACTCCCTTGCTCCAAATAACCTGATTATATATAAATAATGAATGTTTTTGATGCTTTTCATCATACTCAACTAGGATCACTTGTTTGTGTGTTTCAGTAAAGGATATTCCTTTTTTAACGCAGCTGTCGACTACCTACTATTTTATTATCTTGCAGTTCGTATTTTAAAGTTCAAATTTTATTAGTGAACTATTTCAAGGAGTGACCTTCACACCCTCCACACTGCAAAGTCTCTGCTTGGTTTGTTTTTGACACAGTATATGTTGCATACTGGGTTTTCTGAGACTTTGAAGGATACCACAGATTTTTCTTTTTGCTTTTTAAAAAAATAAAAAGGATAGGTGGGCAAATTAAGTCCCAGTATAAGAGTATCCAATCCTGACATTCATACTGCTGCTAGGGCTGAAAAAAATGACAGAGTGTACAAGCCTCAAGACACAGAAACATTCCTAAAATAGGGTAAGATGAGACTCAAGGGGAGGATGCCCCCATTGTAGAAGGAAGTAGTAGTCCACAAAAACAACAAAAAATTGACAGGCTAAAAAAGAGCCATAAAAATGATAGAGTGGACAGAGAAGGATAAGGAAAAAAAATTATGTGTTGTGGTGCAGTGGTTAGCATTGTCACCTCACAGCAAGAAGTTCTCCCATTCGATCCTCGGCTGGGGTGCCTTCTGTGCGGAGTCTGCATGTCCTCCCTGTGGTCATGTGGGTTTCCTCCGGGTACTCCGATTTCCTCCTACATCCCAAAGACATGCTGTAGGTGGATTGGACACTCTGAATTGGCCCTAGGTGTGAGTGTGTGTGTATCTGTGCCTTCTGTGGAAGGTTGGACTGGCAACTTGACACCATAAAACTCCACTGTCAATCATGAATGGACAGGTGATCCGCTGTGGTGACCCCTAACCAGGAAAAGCCAAAAGAAGAAGAAGACTATTGGGCTGCTTGTAAAAAAAGAAACAACAGAGGGAGTGCAAAAAGAAAAAGAAAAAACTAGAGATTTTTGAAAGGTATAAAAAAGAAACATGGACGTGGGAAAGAAAAAGAGATGTGATATGGTGCAATGTTTATGCAAATGAAAAAGTCAAATTAATCTATACAAAAAGCAGCTCCAAAGGTATTTGAAGAGAAATACAGGCAAAGACATCC
Source organism: Protopterus annectens (assembly GCF_019279795.1). Lineage (NCBI taxonomy): Eukaryota > Metazoa > Chordata > Ceratodontiformes > Protopteridae > Protopterus > Protopterus annectens. The sequence goes on along the minus strand of NC_056743.1, from coordinate 1,859,483,647 downwards.
AGATATGGACAACTTCACAATACAAAAAATAAATAAATAAATAAGAACAAAGAGTAGAACAGAAAATTATTAAAGCAGAAGTTAAACAAATAGAACCTGAAGTTGTGGAATAAATAAGAAGAAAAAATGGGAAATAAAGTGCTCACCCCAAAAAAAAGACCATAAAACAGTACAAAAGGAGCACATTGTAAGAAACACCATACTGCTACTGAGTTTAATCCTTTAATTCCACACTGAAATGAAGTACAGTCAGACAATAAACCACATAAATGCTTAAAACTTTTAAATAGCATTTTCATCACCTAAAAGACTTCTTCAGATGAATGCATACCATTTAATTGTGCCTCCATTTATACTCATACAAATCAACCTTAACCATTCACAAAGCACACCTTATTAAAAAATAAATGTTTAAAACAGTGTTGATAAAACATACTTATATAAAATGCAGATAAATAAAGAGTTACCACATTCCAGCATCATTTAAAAAAATAAATACTATGAAATAATAAAATTCACTCCATCAATACATATTGCATAGATGATCAAAATAGGATAAAAATATAATTAAAATAAAAGACTACAGGAACATACACATTGTTGCAGTTTATTCATCAACCTAGGTTCCATTTGCCATCTCGTGGACAAATAAAATATTGCACCCTAAGTTACAGTTTTGCTGCTCTTAATTTTAGTACTGAGGCTAGTGATACTGCTTCATTTAAACCCAAGGGCTTTGTGGCATCTAAGGTTAGCTGCCAAAATAATTTCCTGTATTCTGGTAGAAGTGGTACCAAAGGACGCAAGAGGGGGTTTGTTGGAGGCTAGGTTAGAATAGAGGAAATTATTCTGGCAGCTAACCTTAGATGCCACAAAACCCTCAGGTTTAAATGAAGCAGTATCACTAGCCTCAGTACTAAAATTAAGAGCAGCAATACTGTAATTTAGGGTACAATATTTTATTTGTCCACGAGATGGCAAATGGAACCTAGGTGGATGGATAAAGGGTCTATATCAGAACACTGAAAGTTCACATTTTCGAATGGTCTTACATCAACCCCTAATCAGCGAATGCTGACAACAACGAACATTCAGAACAGCAAATATTTTCCTAGGGAAAAAAAATTTCTGTTCCAAAACACATACACAGAACACAAGCACACCAAACAAACAGCAATCCACACACATACACCCAAAATCTTACAGCTCACCCTGCACTAAACTGTACAAACACCACTAACTATCCACTTACCCAAACCCTAACCTAAGGTCCATCACTATCGCACACTCACCTTACCCGCGCGCTAACCCTAACTCACCTAACCCACGCCCAGTCGCACACTTACCTGAACCTGACCTGTAACTTTCTACCACAGCACTGAAAATAGCAAAATGACAGAAACGGACAACTGAATTCTTTCCCTAGGAAAAAAATTGGCTATCTGTCGTTTCGCTATTTTCAGCATTCGCTGAACAGGGGTCAATGTAAGAACATTCAAAAGTATGAACTTTCAGTGTTCTAATACAGACCCAAATAAACTGCAGCAATGTCTATGTTCCTATAGTCTTTTATTTTAATTATATTTTTATCCCACTTTACTCATCTGTGCAATATGTATTTATGGAGTCAATTTTATTATTTCATAGTATTTATTGTTTTAAATGATACTGGAATGTGGTAACTATTTATTTATCTGCAATTTATATAAGTATGTTTTAGCAACACTGTTTAAGCATTTATTTCTTTAATAAGGTGTGCTTTGTAATTGGTTAGGATTGATTTCTATTAGTATAAATGGAGGCACAATTAAATGATATGCATTCATCTGAAGATGACTTTTAGATGACGAAAATGCTATTTGAATGTTTTAAGTGCTCATGTGGTTTATTGTCTGACTATACTTCATTTCAGTATGGAATTAAAGGATTAAACTCAGTAGCAGCATGGTGTTTCTTACAAGGTGCTCTTTTTGTACTGTTTTATGAAGTTGTGGAATACCAGCAAAGTGAAGGATTTAATGCAGAAAGTGTAACAGGTTATGTCACAGCATGATGGAACAAGGAGTCCTCAAAATAAGGAGAAACAGGTTGAGTGGGAGACATCTGAAGAAGAAATGTAGACATGGGAAAGAAAAAAGAGATTTAATATGGTGCTATAGTTCTAAGCAAAGCTAATTAGTTTAAAAAAAAAAAAAAAAACAGCACCAAAGATAATAGAAGAGAAATACAGGCAAAGGTATCCAAAATATGGAACATTTCAGAAAACAAAAAAATAAGAAAGCAAAGTGGGAAAATAGAAAAGAAGATTAGTAATGGAGACGTTAAACAGATAGAAAGTGAAGTTATGAGTTACCTGCAATGTGAAGGATTTAATGCACTGAATCCAACTCTGGTAATGCCACAGCATGATGTAACAGTGACTCCACAAATTAAGGAGAAACAGGTGAAATAGGAAGCATCTGATCACTTTCCCCTATGAAGATAGTCTGGAGCCTTCAGTAGGAAACCAGTACAAAAGTTCAGTTGGAATTGTACAGCAAGGGAAGGAACAGGAAACAGTGGCAATTCTGATGCAGTCAATGTTGTGGAGTGATAGGCCAGTGAGTTCCCATATGAAAGAGCTACAGATGATGCAGGATGAAAAATGAAGAGAAAATGTCACAGGAAGATGTTCTGGAACTTTATGTAGAATACCCACAGGAAATGGAGAATAAAGAATGTGCCTTGAGTTTAGAGGAAATGATGTAAGGGAAGATTTCTTTGATTTAATAAAGATGGGTAGATATATTGACTGATGAAAGAAATAGATAATATAAAGTCAATAAGATCCAAAATTTTAGAAGTCTGATAAAACAAATGAACACAGTAATCAAGGCTATTAAAATAAATGTATGTGATGTAACAGAAATAAATAGGGTTCATTACTGTGCACCTAAATTAATAACAGTCTTACCATGAAAATACAGGGCAATACAGGAAAGGAAGGGAAGAAATCAAATGCCATCCTGGAAGTATCAAATGGAGAAAACTACAAATGAGTTTGGACAAAATGTGCCATTGTTAGAACAGTATAAAACAGGAAACACATCAAGAAAAATATATTGGATGATACAATTGATAAATGCAATTCACTGTATTAGAACAGGGTAGGATCTACTGTACACTTTTGCAAATAATAAATTAAAGATATCAGCACAGGTAGAAACACTTAGAAGTTATGCAGAGATAAATAAAAACGAAAAGTACAAAATAAGCAATTCATTGAATACTCAAAAGAGTTTTATAGAGAATTGAGAAACAAAGCTAAAGGAATAGAAATACACAAAAAAGAAGAAATAGACACATTTTGGAGAAACCTCTAAGACCCTGTGAAACATAACAAAAATGCTGAATCAATAGAAGCAGTGAAAGAAACAGTAAGAAGATCAAATATACATGATATGACTTGGGATGAAGTGACAGCCAGCAAAACTGAAAAAAAATTGAGTAAAGCTCCTAAATGGAAAACTCTAAGCCCAGATACAGTACCTAACTTTTGGCTAAAAGTACTTACATCTTTACACAAATATTTAGCCCTGAGTAAGAACAACAGTAATGCACACTCCAAACAGACACCAACCTGGTTAACAACAGGAAAAATTACTAAGAATGAACCTCCTATACTAAAAACTATAGACCAATAGCTTGCCATCTGACAATGCATAAACTACATACTGGAATTTATGCCAACAAATTCTGGCAATAGAACAAAAAGGTAACAAAAACGTCATATGGTACAAAATATCATTTGCTGTTAAATGAAGTTATAATTGAAAATTGTGAATTAAGGAAGAATCTAAGTATGGCATGGAGAGATGACAAAAAAGCATTTGACAGTGTCCTACATTTATGTTTAAACGGGTGCTTACAGATGTATAAGATACACCCTACATTGATCAGTTAAATTACAGTTACCATGAAACAGTCGCAAACCACTTTGTAGTTAAGCCATGATAAAGGACAATTTATTATTCCAGACATAAAAAATCAAAGGGAGATCAGGGTGGCTCCTTATTACTGCTGCTGCTTTGTCTTGCCCTTAATCCATTAACCTGTCTGTTTAACAGATTAGGTTATAGTTACAATTTGGCACCCAGGAAACAACAAAGTATAAAAACATCTCATCTTCTTTTCGTGGATGATTTAAAACCATATAGTTCGACAGATGAGGAGGTGAAAGCACAACTGGAAGTGGTCAACACTTTCTCAGATGAAAAAACAGAACCCAGAAGTCAGTTCCAACACAAGGGCTCCAAAATTCCATGTTTATTTTGAAATTGTTGTAAAACTTGCCAAATAAACTATTCAACATAACACTGAACAGTTGAGCGCTTTCATCTTAATTAATTGACATCATCAGAACTGTCAGTCAAAGTTATGCAGACCTATAAATAACATTTTTCACTCACACAACTTTTAAAAACAACCAGTGATAGCTGTTGTATGCAAAAAAGACACCTACCAATACTCCTTCATTAATTGGGAATAAAAAACAAATTTAGCCATCATCAGGGAATTAAATCTGGGTTATCTACATGGCAAGTAGGAATAATTACCATTGCACTACCTTTGAAACCCACTCAAACTCTGGGAATGGTGAAAGGATAAAATATATAAGAATATCAAGTAACAGATTCACAACTTGCTTGCTCATTGTAGAATGTTTGCCAAGAGCAAAAGTACTGTCTTTTTGGTGGCCAGGAATTTAACAGTGGCTACACTGCGTCTGTCTCATGACACTAGTCATAATATGGTGTTACATTACACTGTTGATGTCAAAAATATAGAAGGCATCATTTGGAAGAACTGGGACACTATTCAGTACCATGATCTTCTTCTGGCTTTTTTCCAGTTAGGGGTTGCCACAGTGGATCATCTGTCTGCTCATGATTGGCAGTGGAGTTTTACTGTGTCAAGTTGCCAGCCCAGCACCCAACCTTCCACTGAAGGCACACACTCACACCTAGGGCCAATTTAGAGTGTCCAATCCTCCTACAGCATGTCTTTGGGATGAAACTGGACCACCTGGAGGAAACCCACGTGACCAGAAGGAGGACATGCAGACTCCACACAGAAGGTGCCCCAGCCAAGAATCGAACTGGAGAACTCTTTGCTTTGAGGCAGCAACACTAACTACTGCACCACCTTGGCCGCCCTTTTCAGTCCCATGATGATACTAGAAAATTGGGCAATATAGTACCTACTTTTACTTACAGAAACAAATTTAATATCAAGAATTTACTGCAGAAGCCTCTTAGTACCACTATAGATGCATTTACAAACATCTCCAGGAAATGTGGTAAATGTAAACAATGCCAGTTCATTGAGACTGATTATAATGATCCGATTTTTCAGGCATTCAGTAAGGCAGGTAAATTGTTTATCCAAGACAGTAGTGTATTTTGCATGCTGTGTCCAATGCTCCATGGTTTACATAGGCAAAACGGACAATACTTTGAATAAAAGAATCTACCAAGATGTATATAGTATTCAACATGCTTATAGTAAATTGTTTATCCAAGACAGTAGTGTATTTTGCATGCTGTGTCCAATGCTCCATGGTTTATATAGGCAAAACGGACAATACTTTGAATAAAAGAATCTACCAAGATGTATATAGTATTCAACATGCTTATAGTAAGAGTGCTCTTGCCAAACATTCTGGGACCTGTGTTGATTTTATTGGTTTTGCTTTTTCGGTTATCGAGCAGGTGGATGCTTCAGCTTATGTGGGCGATTGGCGTAACAAACTGCTGAGCAGGGAACTGCACTGGCAGCTCAAGCTGGATGCTACACATCCACCAGGCTTGAATGAAAATGTTTCATTACAGAATAAACTTAAGAAATGAGGAATCAAGTTGTAAATATATTGATATATTGTAAAATAAAAATAAATAAATAAATAAATATTGCTTGCTATTCTTGTATGCTTTATCCTTTTACAATTCTTAGAAGTGAGTGTGTTTCAAAGGTAGTACAATGATGATTGTTCCTGCTTGCTATGTGGGAGATCAGGGTTCAATTCCCTGGAGATGGCTAAAGCTTTTTTTTTTAGTTTTAGCTCTTTTTTTTTTCTTTTACAGTTAATGAAGGAATATTGGTAGGTGTGTCTTTTTGTGCATACAACAACTACCATTGGTTCTTTTTAAAAGTTGTGTGAGTGAAAAATGTTATTTATAGGTCTGCATGACTTTGACTGATGGTTCTGATTATGTCAATTCATTAAGACGAATGCACTCAACTGCTCAGTGTTATGTTAAATAGTTTGTTTTTTGGCATGTTTTATAACCCTTTTCAAAATAAATGTGGAATTTTGGAGCCCTTGTGTTGGAACTGACTGCTGGATTCAGTCCTTTCTTGGATTTATTGTTTATTCAGTGCTCAGGCTTTTTTTGGACTTTCTCAGATGATATAAGAATGTAATTTGTTCTTGATAAATGTGCAAAAGCAAAATGTAAAGCAGGAAAGCTACAGCACCAAGAAAATATCAGTCTGTGACAGGAATGTGGTATAAGGGATCTTGAGCAGGAGGGAGTGTATAAATATTGTGGAATTGATGAACCATTGACAATAAAATATGAACAAATGTGAGCAAAACTCAGTCATGAAAATTTTAGCAGACTAAAATTAATATTGAAAACAACCCTGACATCTAAAAACAGAGTCCAAGCTATAAACCAATTTGATCTTCCCATTCTAGCTTACATTTTTGTATGATTGACTGGCCCCAAAAGATGATGGATCAGCTGGACAGAAAAACAAGAAAAATGCTTCACGCTTATCAGATGATTTATAAAAATCAGTATATACCAAGATTATATATTCTTCATTCAGAAGGAGGTATGGGCCTCCCCAACATTTATTACATGTATAGATCTGCAATCTTAGGACTGCATATATACCTGCTGACCTTATCAGATTCAAAAATAGCAAAAGTCTTAAAACATGTAGAGAACATGTCTAAGATAACTTCCATCCTTAATTTCGCAGAAGCATTCCGGTGTCCAGTGGGAATGGAAATCAAATCAGAAGTAAACAAAAATCAGGCTGCAACTAAAAGTGCCAAAAACAAAAGAACGAATAAGGAGAGGGATCAGATGAGAAGGCAGGAAATGTGGAAAAGACATAATTATAGTTACAAGGATAGAAAACTCCCAGAACAACCTCATGTCGATCAGGATCTGATGCAGGAATGGTTAAGGAGAGGTGAATTTAAACCAAAGGATGAAGATGAAAGGTTAATGTTGGCTGCCCAGAATAGTGGACTACATGCACATTGGTTTTCAAAGTCATTTTGAACACATGGGAGAAACACACAGATGTAGGTTCTGTAAAACAGAACTGTCAGACATTTTATTGCTGGGTGTGATACACCAATGGCAGAGGGCCTTTAAAGTGAAAGAGATAATAATGTGGCAAGACGGTTGCACTGAGGATTGTGCAAGCATTACAATATTGAAGAAGCTGCAAAGTATTGGAAACCTGAATCACAAAGCATTATAGAGAATGTAGATTTATTGTACACAATCTGAATTCAAGAACACCCCTACCACTTTTTGAGCTTTTTAGTCCTTCAGAAAGATTATACTAAGTGTGCATGTAGTCTACACTTTGTGGTAACATTTATGAATTTCCCTCAATATTTAAGCTTGCAAGAAAATCAGTAAGAAAGCTAAAAATAGGAGGAAGAAGGTATGAGTTATGCTTGCTTTGTCTGTCACTCAGGATGGTGTCCACTTAGTTTACATTTAGTGTAGGTGTTAATGAATCCCAGGGTATATCACATGGGATCACTCATTACCAACAGTTCAGGAATAAATGCAAGTAAACTAGATATAGTAGTCCATGAAAAGAAGACAAAAGTAGCTCTGACCATTGAAACTGCTACACCCAATGATTACAGTGTCTTACGTACGGAGAGACACAAAGTTATAAAATGCCAGGCTTTGAAGGCAAAAACTGGAGCAATGTTTTAGAAGGATACCCAGACAGTTTCCATAGTAGTAGGAGCAATGTGTCTCATAAAAAAGAATTTACAATCATGTTTAGATATGTTACCAATTCATGCAACTCTATATGAATTGCAGTGTCAGTTCTGGGCACATTGCTGGTGCAGTGAAGAGTACATTTGGCTAACATCAAAGATTAAAACAATATTAATTCCACAAACTTTAATCATAGTTTGACAAGAAATGGGGTCCATTCCCATCATGGTGTTAGAAATCCAAAAGACTTGCAGAAATTAAACTGTGAGAACACTCAAAACACAGGTAGATAAAGCACATGAAATGTAAGCTTCAATAATCCACACTCCGTCTCATACAGCATAAACTGCATCCTTTGCTTTCTACTGCAGAATGAGGATTTGTGCATCTCAGATCTCACCAGCATACATCCTGGTTGTTAACTTGTTTCACACTCACAGACTAACTTGGCATATAGCATGTATGAGTTCACTCCACTTTAATCTGTGTAGTATACAACACAAGGTCAATTCCTTCTGCTTTTTCATGTACCATTGTGATATGCACATTCTTGCTACAGGTTCAGTCTTCCACATCTGTCTGCTTTTCTTTCAAGATGGATATTTTATTCAATAGGAGTTCATATTTCTCCTTCAAGATGATATTGTCTTTTTGTGTCTCCTTAGTAGAAGTTCATAGCATCTATCCCCTCAGTAGCCACACATTCACCTCAGTAACCTACACAGCCAGATGTGTACTCAGGAGTGGCCTTAGGTCAACTGGTGCACTAGGCAAAAGTGCTCCATGGTGCCCCCACCACACCACCTGGTGCCCCTATCCTGGTCTACCTACACCAAATAAATACTGGAAAAGTGCCCCTGATATGGTGGCACCCTAGGCAACTGCCTAGTTGGCCTATGTCTAAGGCCGGCTATGTGTGTACTAACTCACCTAACTTCATATTGAAATGTTATTTCACATTAAGCTGAGTGCTTCCACCATCACCATTTCATACATGCAGAATTGTTTTGAATTTGACAGTTCAGGACAATACAACATCACTCACCATTTTGGATTTCTTCTCTATCAATACTTCCAGTATCTCTGTTGCCTTGCTTGCTTTCCTTTTAGTTTTTTGCCCAGATCTAATTATTTAAAAAATCATCATGTACTGTTACACGTAATTGCACATCACTCCAACACTTAAAGTGTTACCACTGATTATATTTAATGCACAGTGAAATTGAGGGGTATGTCTTCTCTAAAGCACCATCACTGGAAGTCTCTGAAGATTGTACATTTTGATGCATGAATGTTTGTCATTCGACACAAAGCCTTCCTTCATGCCATAGACGGTACTTGATCCCTTTAGTGTCTGTGCCATGATTCAGTTTTACACACAAATGATTGTGAAAACAACATGCTGGGCAGAGTTGCAGACTGACATTGACAATTATCATGAACTGGGGCCCTAAGGTGAACGTGCTTTGCACACTAACTAAGGCTGAATTATTTCTGCCAAATGTGAGTTCTTGTTCTTAACTTGGGTTAAAATTTCTTCATAACTTATACTAGTACAGAGAGAAAGCCATGATTATATGACTATAGGCCACATGACCCACGTTCATACAATGGCCTGCATGGGAATCAGCCATGGAGGACAGAACTGAGTGGCCAATGCCTGCTCACTATGCAGGCATGTGGGAGTAGATCAGTTGTGCTGCACATCAGTGCCAGTGGAAGTTATGTTCTGCAGAACGGAGCATGATTGGTATCTATCAAGCAGAGTGTCCATGTGCTAATGAAGGGTATCCACCAAGCAGGGTGTTCATGTGCTAATGAAGGGTATCCACCAAGCAGAGTGTCCATGTGCTAATGAAGGGTATCCAACAAGCAGGATTTTCATGTGCCAATGAAGGGTATACCCCCAAGCAGGGTGTGCATGTGCTAATGAAGGATATCCACCAAGTAGGGTGTCCATGTGTTAATGAAAGGTATCCACCTAGCAGAATGTTCACTCACTAAAGAAGGGTGTCCACCAAGTGGAGTGTCTACATGTTATAGCCAATACTGACCATGTACAGAAGAGCACATGGGTTAGTTGTTAGTATTGTGACAATATGACTTATCCAGATAGCTTTGTGGCAAAAGGAGTCAGTGTATGAAGAAAGCTAAGGCTCCCCAAAGATAACTTGATGCTGCAGCCAGCTTGTTTAATCCCCGTTTGGAGACAATTCAGTTCCAGTAAACTGTAATAGTCTCATCCATCGAGGAACAGCTCCTAGTCTGGAGGATAATTTAGATACTCAGACAGATGGGTCAAAGTTGGGGGGATCTGCTGGCTGTCTGATCATCAGAGTAGTAAGGTGAAAAAAGATTCATAAAAATAATTCACATAAAAATACCTTTTTCTAAAATACTAATTTACAGAATTTAACTAGTAAGGCTAATTTATAAAATCCGTGTGATATTTAAAAGTCTAAAATGAAATACACCAGTGCCATGAACTACAAGACCCAACTCTCAAGAATTCCACAAGGTAGTAGTGAAATAAATGAAGAACTTAATTAAAGTTAAGTGCTTTTGTCCAAAAAGTCAAGACTTCATTACAATTGTTTTTACAACATGTCACAAGTTTAAATAACCATTTAGTGGTCACATGACTACACCATTGTGTAATTTAAAGTGCACTTGCCCACTAAGATAAAAAGTAAATAAACATTCAATTATTTAAAATACAAATAAAAGACTTCTTAGGTTATTTATAAAAGTAATATTCTAACAGAAAGATTTTTTTATTATATTTATTACTAATAGTAGTCTATTTATGCTTCTTTAATTACTGTCATTATTTTAGGTTGGTAAAGTGGAGAGAACCATACACAAACATATTTCTGAACACAATTACAATATAGAATGTAAAAATTACAATTATTCACTTTTTAGACACAGTCTGCAATGTAAACAGTACACCACGTTTGTGTTTGTTGTTCATGAACATGTTTCCACCCAACCCAGGGGAGGCCAACAGGAACAGAAATTAAGAGTACAGAGAACTGATTTGGTAGCTATGCCTTAATACAGACCAGTTTTGGGGGGTTAAATTAAACCATCCCTTGGATTCAATAAACTCTGTGAAGGCTTCTCATAAAGCCTACATGGAGTTTATTTATTTATTTATTTTACATTTGTTAACTGGGCTAGTCCAACTGGATATATTCCCATTTTCAGCAGAGGCCTGGGGAGAAAAACTCCAAAGTAACATAAAAAGATTAACATGCACAAATATAAAAGAAAATTATGTTAAAGATAATCAGAGAGCATTCGCTAATTAAAAAGAATTTATGCTAATTGAGCACCACAACATAAAAAGATTTTCATACACAAATATAAATGAAATTATGTTAAGATAATAAGACAGCATTAGCTAAAGAGAAAATACTATTTATGACACTAATACCTAAAAGGATAAGACACACTTTCATAAAGATATGCGAGCTAGTTTATAATACATACACAATTTCATTCATCTCATCTCCTAGATGAGACAATAATTTAAGACAGTTATTACTTCCCAAGGGGTAAACAGTATTAATTGGCAAAGGGAGGCAGTAAAGAGATAAGGCAATAGATAAATAAACTAAAATAGGCCAACAGGAACAGAAAATTATTAAAATAGACAATAAACTAAAATTTGACATTCACATATCCATGACCATAAAAAAAGTCCACAAAAAACTAGGAGCATTATACAGAAATAAGCAACTTCTCACCAAAGCAGCAAAAATTTCAATAGCAAATTCCCACCTTATCTCCACCCTACTTTATACCTCTCCAATATATACCAACCTAAGGCAATGCAATCTAAACAAGCTAGAGACCTGCTACAACAAAATCACCAAATTCACCACAGGGGCGCCCTACCATAGTCACCACTGTCTCTCACTTGCTGAACTGGGCTGGCTTGAACTTCCTCACCTCCTTCAATGGTATCAACTCTCACTCACCCACAAACTAGTAAACCATCCACTAAATGTCCCATCCCTCCAGAATCTACTCCAACCCTATCGCACCACCAGACCACTAAGATCCAGCAACAAAAATCACTTGCAGATCACTAAAGCCAATAACTCTGCTGTTGAAGCACTGTTCTCTTGCACCATAGCCAAATTATGAAACTCCCTCCCACCCACAATTAACTCCATACCATCATGCACCCACTTCAAAACTTTACTAAAAGCGCACCTAAAAACATGCTGGCTATGCCCTTGCAACTCCCACTCTAATATCACCCACCCCATCCAACCACTACCTTTCTTTCCCCTCCACTAACTACCTTGATTATAGCAAGCTCAGATGCTCATAAGCCTAGTACTTATTATACAGCAGGAACTTCTTCTTGTAACATTTGTTAATGTCTGTTATGTACTTTACAGATAAAGATTCTAGTTGTCTACTGATGTACTATGTTCTTCATCTGTAAATATGTTGTAAGTAATTGCTATGTAAATTGTTAATCGCTATGTAATCCAATGTAACTACTGTCTGTTTATTTTAACTGTGGAGCTTTTCTCCCCTGGCCTCCACTGAAAATGGACCTACGTCCAGTCGGACGCACCTGGTCAACAAATATAAATAAATAAATAAATCAGAAAATTAGTCAGGGTAGCAGCAAGGACATAACCATTGTGTTTTAAGATGTTTCTTGAGCCTTTGTTTAAAGAGAGGAAAGGAGGGAAGTAAAGTTAGATCTGATGGTAACAGGTTCCAATATTTTCCAGCAGTGTTAGAAAACAAGGAGTCACCTGCCAAGTTATTGGACTTGCTTATGGTAGCCAGTAGTTTGGTGGAAGAGCATAAGGAACTGTGGTTTGTATAGGGGGTAATAAGGTTAGAGAGTATCGGTGTGTTCTTAGGTTGGTAAAATATCCTATGAACAATGGTAAGTTGGGAAAGTATCAATATGTTTTTTAATTTGAACCAGTCTAGCTGCTGTAGGTTCAGACAGTGGTGAGTTCTAAATGGGTTTCCAGTGGCAAATCTGGCAATATTGTTATAGGAGTTGGCTAGTTTAGCGAGATTATTTTTCTTTAGGTTAGTATAAATGGAGGAAGCATAAAGTAGCGTTGAGATTAGATGGGAGTGGGCAATTACAGTTCTGGCTGATGGTGTTAAGAAGGGTTTTATTCTATATAGGGAGCCCAATTTTCTATTTACTGTTTTAATAGTGTTATTTATATGGTTATCAAAGGTAATGTTATTGTCAGTTATGATTCCTAGCAATCTGGTGGTAGAGTCGGGGGTTATAAGGGTGCCATTATTCGATTTGACAGAGAAATTTATAGGGGGGGGGGACTTACTGTTAGGTGCGAAGAGTAAGAGTTTGCTTTTTTAGCATTCAAAAGGAGGCAGCATTTCAAGATCCAAGCCTCAACTGCGTTAAATACTGTCTGGGTTAGAGATTGTAGTTTGGATGTGAAGTTGGCAGAACATATGAGCATGGAATCATCTGCATATTGTATGCAGGTAGCTTGAAGGATTGCTATGTGTAGATCATTGATGAATAGAGAAAATAGAAGTGGACCTAGAATGGAGCCCTGTGGGACTCAGAGAGAGACTGGCAGGAAGGCAGATAGATTATTCTTCGAGAGGACTGCTTGTTGTCTATTGGTAAGCTAGGACTTGAACCAGAGAACAGCCTTGGTGTCTAGTGAAAGAGATTCAAGAGTTTTTATGAGTGGGGGGGGGGGGGGTTGACCATGTCAAAAGCTTCTGACAGATCAGTAAAGAGTGCTGAAAAGAGGATGTTGTTATTACGTTTTTTAATGATGGAGTCGGTGAAAGATAGGAGAGCTGTGATGGTACTATTGAATGGCCTGAAGCCATTTTAATTTTATGTTTTATGTTTACATGTTTGCTTGGTTTGCAGCAGTGCTAATTACATGTTCTGCCACATACCACATTTAAACATAAACAAGCATGGTTTTGTGGCCGACAACACTATTGCCAGCCAGGAAACTGTGTAAAGCAACACAGATAGTGAAATTATTTACATTATAGCAAACTATGTTAGCGGGATTGCGAGGAATGCCACATTGATTACCAAGATTTAATATATACTAATGTATATGTTCCAAGCACAGTACAGGACACTGTATATAGTACAGATTATTGTGGAATCCCAGTCCAGGCATTCTGTACAATATGTGTAAATGATCTGTAAGGATACATGGGCTGCCATTTAAAATAAAGAGTAAGGAGAAGTGCATGTATTGAATAGGGACACACAGATGAATTGTAGGAATGAATACAGGGAAAGGAGGCAGGTGAAACATAGTAATCTGCTCCAGATGAAGGCATGTAAATGAAAGACAGTTAAAGCAGGCACACTAATGACATACTGACATGGTATAGTACAGACTGTGCAGTGACAATTTATATTATGTGACTGTCAGACAAGGTGACATAACACTGTAGAATATGTCTTTCTGATATAAGCATCCTGACATGAACACTGGAGAGGACATCTATCAGGGATGTGATATACAATCAGTGCTGGATGCATATTCTGAAGCTGTGCAAACTGATTTGCTTGAATATGACTGTAATGTCAGCAGAGGTCTCCAACAAGTGGGACACAGTTACAGGCTCATGGACAACTGTAAAAGAAGCCCACACAATCATGGACAATATCAGAGTAATATCACCAGTAATCCCATGTCTCTGGCACAACATTTGTGATTCTGAGTGATCATAGTGTGAGGAGATTAACTTGACATTATGATCACTACAGGCTAGTTGACTGGTGTGCATGGCAGATATATGTATGGCACAGTCTGCACTATCATGAATGTAATCCATCTAATGTTAAACAGCTATGTATGTACTATGTATATCACTGGAACAGTTATCACACATGCCTCTGGTATAAAACCTTGATTTGGTCCTGAACCATCAGACAGTAATGTTTATGCAACACAAAATTACTTAGGTATGACCAATAAGATGCATGACAACTCACTGTGACAAAGGTGCTACACTTTAGTTACACATCACTGGATGATGTGTAGGGAAGTACATGAAGAAGGATGCATTGTACTCGGGTACTGATGTGGTGAAGGGTGTGAACTATGGAGATACTATGGCCTTTAATGTGGATGTCCTGCACATACTCAGTAGTTGTGTTACATACAAGGCAGTAGTCAGCACTGTGGACACATGCTTGTGTATGTTCTACATACCATATATCCCAGGACAAAATCTGCATACCGATTGATCTGCTTATAGGATGTGATAGCTACATTATCATTGGTTCTGCATTTGTTTGCATAATGAAACAAATCCCCCATGTTCTTGTTTCATCTCACGTGTTTTCACAGCTGTGGCAGCAATATTTGGTGTGTGTTGATACTATCTGTATTATACTAATATCATAGTTTGAGCCAGTGATTGCCCACAATCTGTATATCTCCAGATAGCTGATCAGACACAGTGTGTATATTTATATTTTACATTCGTTAACTTGAGGTGTCTGACTGAGCCGAAAAGGCCCTTTTTCAGCAGAAGCCTGGGGAGAAAAGCTCCACACAGAAAAATAATTACAGATCCATTTAGATATTTAGACATGATCAGTATAGACACAAATTACAATAGATATGTTTTTACAGTGGTATGCAGCACATCAACAGTTACAGTGGAGAGAAGAAACAAGAAAACATTAATTTAAAAATAAAGGTAATTAATAGATTTGTGGTGTACAGCTAAAATTTAGAACATAGCTAGAATACATACATAGTACATAGGTACAGTACATAAATTGTATATTAGCCAGTGTTTGTAAGTAAGAGTGAAAAATATTATCAAGTACTCTAGGCTTAGGATGTGTACCTTATCCGCTTTCACTATCCAACTTTGCTTGAGATGTTGCCTAATGAGGTTTTTAAAGGAGGCTTTGGACGATCTGTTTTGTAAGATAGTGGGGAGAGAGTTCCATTTTTTAGCCACTGAACTACTATATAGTGTGTCTCCAAAGCTATTATAGCTGCTGGTGACTTCTAGTAGTAGTTTGCTTGATGATCTGAGGCCTTTTGGCTGAGTGATGTTGTACTAGGTTTTTGAGGGCAGGACACTTATTGGGGAGGTAATAGATAGAATGGCAGAGGCAGACCTGATTGTAGGTTAGGAGGTTGGGCAGTTCAAGCCAGTGGAGCTGACTCAAAGCAGTGCAGTGATGAGTTCTATATGAGCAATTTGCAGCAAAGTGGGCAATTCTGTTACAGCAGGCTTCCATTTTGCTTAGTTCAGTTTTGTTGATTAGTCAGAATGGGAGATGCATATAATAGGGTAGATAGAAGCTGGGAGCGAGCAATGGCTGATCTTGTGTTGTTGGTAAGAAATGGTTTGATACGGTAGAGTGATCCCAGTTTGGCATGTACTTTTTTAATAGTTAAGTTGAGATGACTGTCAAATTTTTGGTGGGAGTCTATGGTTATTCCCAATAGCTTAGCATGTGCCACTGGAGTGATTGGAGTAGCATTTGTGGAGTAGATAGTGAATTGATTGTTATCAGTGTTTTTGTTAGAACTGGTTATAATCATAAGCTGAGTTTTCTTTGGACTGAGGATAAGTTGGGCTTTGGTAAGGTAGTTTTCAACATCAGAGAATGCTAGTCGAATTGTTTGCAGGAGGGTGGGAATATTTTGTTCAGTACAGATCAAGGTAGTATCATCTGCATACTGAATGATAGATGCATGCTGTGTGGAGGTATGGAGGTCATTTGTGAAGATTGTGAACAGTAGTGGTCCTAAGATAGAACCCTGTGGGACTCCTATAGTAATGGGCAGCTGAGGAGAGAGAGAATTTTCCCATTTCACAGTTTGGTACCTGTCAGTTAAGTAGCTTTGGAACCAGGTAAGAGTGGAATGTGATAGGTGATATTGGTTTAATTTGTTTAGCAGGACTTGGTGTGAGACTGTTTCAAATGCTTTGGACATATCCAAAAAAAAGAGTTGACACCTGCAGGCCTTCATTTTTGAGACAGTGTATTGTGTCTGTGAAGCAGAGGAGGGCTGTAGTGGTATTATGAGCAGATCTGAAACCATGTTGAGTAGGTGACAGGATGTTGTTGTCTAGGAGATATTTTAGCACCTGGGTATGGATGCATTCTTCTAGAATTTTGGCCAGGGTGGAGAGTATAGCAATGGGTCTATAGTTATTACATTCAGTGGAGGTCCCGCCTTTATGTATGGGTGTAACATAGGATATTTTCCAGAGTCTGAGCACATAGTTTTCAACAATTGATCTGTTTATGTGTGGAGACTGGGATAGCAATAGCATCTGCTGCGAGTTTCAAGAAATAGCTGGGGAGTAGGTTGGCTGCTGTTGATGAGGTTTTTTTGATGGAAGTGGTGGAAACTGTTTTAGGGTAAAGCTTGAATTAGTGTTATTTGTGTTGAGAGGGATAGTGAAGTTGGAATTGTCCTGTGATACTAAGGAAAAAATTGAGTTCACAAAGTGGGATTTGAATTATGTTTTGATGGGAACTTTAGTGTCAGGGGTGGTTGGTTTGGGGGTAATCTTTTGGGTGAGTTTTAGTAGCTGGTTTACATTTTTCCAAAATTTTGGGGGGTTGGTATTTAGTTTGTAATGTCATGTAGTTGGATTTTTTTGTCCAGCCTAATGCATTTATTTGCACGGTTACGCAATTCTTGGTACTTAGGCTTTGTGTTTCTTTGGGGTTTTTTTGATAGTAAAGCCAGGCAGTGTCTCTGGACTTGAGGATTTGTTGGGTTTCTTTACTGAGCCAGGGGTTTGTACAGGTTCTAACCTTGATTTTGCACAATGGAGCGACAGTGTCTAGGTGTTGTAGAAATGTTTTGTTGAAATACGTTACAGCCTGGTCAAGTGGTAGGGTTTTTAGGGGGGGGGGGTCCAGTCACAGTTATAGAGTAGAGTATTGAGGACCTCTTTATAGCTAGTGGTGTTGCATAGGCTTGTTCTGCTATATATAAGGTGTATTATGTTGTGTTCACTTAAGGTATCTGGGAGTAGCTGGTTTACATTTTTCCAAAATTTTGGGGGGTTGGTATTTAGTTTGTAATGTCATGTAGTTGGATTTTTTTGTCCAGCCTAATGCATTTATTTGCACGGTTACGCAATTCTTGGTACTTAGGCTTTGTGTTTCTTTGGGGTTTTTTTGATAGTAAAGCCAGGCAGTGTCTCTGGACTTGAGGATTTGTTGGGTTTCTTTACTGAGCCAGGGGTTTGTACAGGTTCTAACCTTGATTTTGCACAATGGAGCGACAGTGTCTAGGTGTTGTAGAAATGTTTTGTTGAAATACGTTACAGCCTGGTCAAGTGGTAGGGTTTTTAGGGGGGGGGGGTCCAGTCACAGTTATAGAGTAGAGTATTGAGGACCTCAGAAGATAATTTGTTTGCGTTTCTAGTGGATTTATAGCTAGTGGTGTTGCATAGGCTTGTTCTGCTATATATAAGGTGTATTATGTTGTGTTCACTTAAGGTATCTGGGAGACTGCCTGTGTGGGGGTACAATGTGGGGTTGTTAGTTAGGACCCAGTCAAGGATAGAATCCCTTTTAGATTTTTTATCACATCTAGTTGGAATTTGGACTAGCAGCTGGTAGCCATGGAGATTTATAAGATTACTTGGTGGTTCTGATATACAGACGGACCAATCTAGGTTGAAATCCCTCAGAATAAGGGTTTCTTGTGAGTATGTGGAAGAACACCAGGATAAGAAGTCGTCAAGGCTAGCAGGTATATTACCAGGTGGATCACAATCATGGTGATGATCTTTTTAGGGTGAAGTTGAAGTTGTGAGATAAGTATATCCCAATTATTTGGGAAGGGGTAGGAGTTTGGTATTTGACATAAAGTTAAGTTGGACATATACAGTAAGGCCGTTCCACCCCCTTTATGAAGTGGTCTGTCTTGTCTAATGATATTATAGCTGGTAGAGAGAACCTCTGAGTTAGTTATGTTTTTATTTAGCCAGGTTTCTGTTAATGCAACTATGTCTGGGGAGTAGTGTGCTGTTGTGGCCTGGAATTCAGGTATTTTATTTCTGATACTTCTAATATTAATATTTAGTATTAAGAAATGGGTGGTTTTGCTGCTGTTGTTGATTTGACCAGGGATGAAGATAGTGGGGGTGTTATGCTCTGATAATTGGGTTGGACCAGTTTGTGTTGGACAGGATGGATGGATGTGGGCCTGGGTTGGGGTGGATATCCCCATTTACAGTGAGCCTGGTGTTTTTTTGAAGAAGGAATGAGAGCATATGTGTTTAGTTTTGAATTGGTGAATTGGTCAGTTATGCAGTTCTTGAACAGCTATGAGCAGATATTATTATAATGTGCGGTGTCTGTATATGAGAGTGCATAATATAGTGTTGTGCTTCTAAGTTTAGGGATATTGCTAGAGTGATAACTTGTGAAGTTATAAAGAATTATGAGATTATGTCATACTTGATGCCTGTGACTTAAATAATGAACAGGAAAGGGCCTAGCAGACAGCCCTGATGTATGGACCTGATCACTGGACTCCAGATATAGGTCACTCCACACATTTCAACAGATTTAGAAGCCAAGTATGTAATCTAGTGGTCTACCCACTTGGTAATAAGGTGTTTATGGCCACATCTGACAGTGCTGAGTGAATACCTCACTGTGGATTTGTGTCACATGCCTTGGGTTGGTCATGTTCTACAGCATGATAGTGTTGTCTGCATAAGTTCCCTCAATGACCTCTTTGAGGACATCTAACAGATGTAACATTCATGGATGTAGCATTAGCAAGTGACAAATGTCTGTCGCACACAGCCATGATCTTACTACTGTTCATTTAGAAAAGGTCCATGATGGCATGTTGGTCTACCTCACAAATGAAGATAGTCAGGATGTGTCCATATGTGCATGCATCACATTCTCTCCCAACTTAAATAGATGTATAGCAATAACAACGAAAACAAAATAGTGGAATCCAAGTGGTAAGTCCTCCATTGTTAAGTAGAAATAAACAAACAAAAAGACTGCTGTAAACTAACAACGGATGGAGCCAGGCATACAGGAAACTCAAGTTCCAAGCAAGAACTCAAGAAATAAGGCAAATGATTCAGGTAGCAAGCACAAAAAGTCCAAGTATATATAAAAGCATATAAAATCTCCTTTATTGTAGTCGACAAAAGGTAAGCGCTTTCACTATCTAGCGTCATCAGACCATAGAACAACTACTGACACAGCCACTATTTAAACTAAACAAAGAGCACATAGCAGCCAATCACCAAATCACATCAATCAAGTCATTAATTATACAATCAAACAATGAAACAGTTCAGAATCAGGCATAGAATAAAACAAAAAGAACATAAGTAACTATTGAATTATATAGAGTAAATATATATGTATGTATAAAAAAATCTGTCATACGAAAGAACAAGAATGAACGTCTATACAAAAAGGTACAGCATGAACTAAAAATGATGCACAAATAAATGTGCACATAAATATATACAAATAAAAAATATATATAAAATATATATATATAAAGTATATAGATATGTATCTAAGTCTGTATGAACTGAACACACAAGGAGGTAGATGTAAGACAGATATAAACATATTCACTTGTGTAACCTCCTTTTCTTTAGAACTGGCCTAATAGAGGCCCTTTCATTCAGTCCCCTGCCCCTGTCAACACGGAGCATGATAATCCAACAGGCCTCTCTAAATTCTGTGTGTGTACACACATCACCTTCCCTAATACTAGGGTTAACAGTCTCAACAACTCTGAACCTAAAAGTATGTGATGTCCCAAATTCTAGGACGTGCTTAGAGAGTGCATTATGCAGGGAGCCCTTCCTAATGTGATAGAGATGCTCCCTCATCCTATCACATAGGACCCTGTTGGTTTTACCAACATAGAAGGAGTGGCAGATGGTACATTCAGCCAAGTATATCACATGGGGGTCATACAGTCTGCAGAAGCTTGAGAGATGAATTATTTGCATAGATCAGGATGAAAAAAAGATTCAGCAGTATTAATATAAGTACAAAAACTGCAATTACCACAGGGTAAGGTAAGACCAGGATGCAACGGCAGACTACTATGGTTCCTATCATAGCAAAGGAGTCTTTTCAAGATCTTACAGTTCCTAAACTGAAAAGTGGGTTTATCACCCACAATCCTACATATATCATCATCCACTAGTATTAGTCATTCTGGATAGCATCTTTGCAAGGTCAGATTGTACACAGTCTACATTTGTACATGGTCTACATTTGTAGTCAATACATTAATTTAAGAATCATAATAGAACACACTTACATATGAATAAGCAATACAGCGCATGGAGTTCTACAACATAATATATTTGCAAGGGTGGGTTGTGCATAGACTACATTTGTACACACTCTACATTTGTGGTTAATACTTTAGTTTAGAATCATAACATTGGAACACATTTAACATATGAATGAGCAGTACAGCAACATAGTGTTTTATTATATAATGGGCCGGAGTCATGAAGGCTTGCATGGAGTCTAAGAGTAGTGTAATATGGCAGACAGCCAATATGTCTGCCGAGCAATCCAGCAACAGCCGGTAGGGGCATGCATGAGAGCTCCTAAAACTACTCTTGCACGGACAGTGTTATGTTATGCAAATTACCTCATTTGCTGCTGAAAGCTATGCAAATGAGGTAAATTTGCGATCCAAGAAACACTAACCTGTCTGTGGAAGAGTAGAGTTATTTGCAAAAATGTACTCCGTTGGTAATGGAGTACCATTCTGCAAATAGTAAACCGGAGCTATGACAGCTCCAAATAAAGGATGCATCCAGTTGAGGAAGCATGCCAATGGCCAAATATAAGGCCACTGGCATTTTTATTGTTTGAAAAAACACAATTGAGCCCAACAGTGTAAAGTACACTGTTAAAGCATAAGAAAACACATTGCCACAGCTAGGAATCACCCGTCATTACTTTATTCATCCAAATTACAAACAGATTTTTATCATTTGAAAATTAATAACAATTTAAAAATTTTTTCCCGATCTCCGATGTTTAAGAGTAGTGCAGTGCCGCGTAAATGTGTGGCGCTTTAAAAAAACAGAAAATAAATAAAAAATAGCCAAAAATAGGCATTCTTATTAAAAATATTATTCTGCCATGCCGGTGAATGGCAGCTTGAAGATAACATGGCTACTGAGTAGTGGTTGCTAAGGGGGGAAGCTCAGTTTGAGAGATGTAACCAAGCATTAGTAAGCAATCCTATGCAAATTAGGATAAGGATAGTAAATCCCAATTTTCCCTGGAATGTGAGCCATGTCCCTAGAGTGTAAGTATAGGAGCATGGGAGTAGAAGAGTAGAAAATAGGTGACATCATTAGGGATATGTATGAAAGACTGTAAGCTTATTGGAGCAGAGTGTCTTGTGTTTGCTGTGAGTTACTCAGGATTGGAAGAGGCGAGTCTACAGTTGTCCTAGCTGAAACCCAGAAACTTAAGGTGTACGCCATGGATATCACTGAAATTTCTTACAAACGTGCTTACACCATGTGCGCGCATGTGCATGCCTGTAAGCCTGTGTAAGCCTGTGCGTGCGCGTGTGCACCTGTCTAAGCCTGTGTAAGCCTGTGTGCATGTGTGTGCACCCGTCTAAGCCTGTGTAAGCCTGTGTGCGGGTGTGTGCACTCCTGTGTGCGTGTTTGCGCTTGGTTGCGCGGCGCTTCCCCTTGTGGAAACAGAAAGGGAAAAGGAAGGAAAAGAAGTAGTAGGAAGTTAACCAAGGAGAACTAGCAGAGCTGCCAGGTGACATAAATCAGAATCAGCCAATTACACAGACAGTACAATAGCCCAGCCCAGCCAAGCACTTAAAACTCTGCAAACAACATTCCCCCATGCTTTTCTCAAAAACACTGCAACACTGCAGTATACAAAGAGAGTGAAAACTTAAAAAGCTTAACTCAAAAAAAAAAAAAATGTTAGGGGCTGCCATTGCTATTATAAGCCAACATGTGCAAGATGCTGAGGGTGGTGCCATTGAGAATGCTGCTGAGCAACCCACAGTGAGTAGACGAAGAAGAGTGTACAGACCCAGGGTAACCTACCTGGGGCTACATGAGCTGGAGATAGTGGAGCACTATAGAGTGGACAGAGACATCCTGCAGCAAATTGTTGAGCTGTGCAGGCCACGCCTCACATACAGAACCAACAGATGGGAACCCATCCCAGTGGAAACCAAGGTATGTGTTGGCCTAAGAATACTAGCAACAGGTACCTTCCAGAGACAAACTGGTGATATGATGGGGATTTCACAGGCATCAGCATCCAGGTTACTGCACCAGTTCCTGAATGCCATGTCAGCACATGTCAGTGATCATGTATATTTCCCCAATTCCCATGAGGCATTGGCCAGCAATATGCGTCTCTTCCAGCAAATAGCAGAATACCCTGAGGTAGTGGGTGCAATTGACTGCACGCACATACACATCAAAGTACTAGCTGGTGAGCGGAGTAGGGCCTACATCAACCGCAAGGGCTTTCCCTCCATCAACTGCCAGGTCGTGTGTGATGCCCAGGGCATAATACTGAATGTGTGTGCTGGCTGCCCTGGAACCTACCACGATTCCCATATCTGGCATCTGATGCAGCTGTACCAGACATTTACCAATGGGAACATCCCTGACGGTCACCTAGTGGGGGATGCTGGATACGCACTGGAGCCGTGGGTGATGACACCCATCAGAAATGCACACACACCTGAACAAGAACTCCATAATGAGGCACACGCACAAACATGAAATGTAATAGAGTGTGTGTTTGGGATGCTCAAGTCAAGGTTCCGGTGCCTGGACACATCTGGTGGAGCCTTGCAGTACTCATCAACTACATGTACCCAAATTTTCATGGTATGTTCCATGCTACACAACATGATCCTGTGAAAACAGCTGCAGCAGGAACAGCATGGGGCAGGGCCAAACAGCCCCCCACCATTGCCAAGGCCATCACAGGCAGAGCATGACTCGGGGGAGGAACAACCTGAGCCTGCCCCAGTAGGCAGAAGGACATGTGCCCAGTATGCCTTGGCCTTGGCAAAGAGGCAACACATAGCACATACACTGGCTCAGTAGGAACTCTAGAAATGATACCTCTCTCTGACTCGCACATAAAATAAAAGGGATGCCTAACTTGACACTACCTGTTTTCAAACATGTATAGGGAGTGTACTATGTGCATCCGACATAGGCACCCCTGCAGCACCACCTGAGGCATGATTGCCATGTTTTAAGCAATATAAAGCAGTGCTAAGCAGCTTTTACCACTATTTAGTATATGTAAACAAAATTGCCTGCGTTAACTAGGGCAACATTGAGCAATGTTGGGCAATGTCGGGCAAAGTCAGGCAAAGTTGAGCAAAGTCAGGTAAACATGCTCATATTTGCTGTACTGTTCCTTAAGCAGTCTGGTCTGCCCAGCATGAAAATAAAAAGCAGTGACAGGGCTCAAACCCAGAATACTGTGCATATAGTCACGGTACTGAACCACTAAGCCATGACAACATTTCGCTGGCACAGACACAGCAGGACAATTGTACACTAATGCTAACACAAAGAAATGCTGTATCATGACCCTAAAGAGGCATATGGGCAACCTCCCCCACAGGGCTATTCAGACAGAGAACAGCAGGCCAGGTGGTGTGATGTGGGTTGGGTAGGCTATGAAGTCGCAATCTAATATACGTGACATTGGACACTAAGATCTGTAGTACAGTAGTATGCCTCAAGTCAGTATGATAGGCAACAGTAGAGACTGAAATGGTGTACCTTACATAGCAGTGCGAGGCCTAGCAAATATGTATAAGTGTCAGGTGAACCCACAGTAACAATCAGGTGTGCCCCCGGGTAGAAATGTACAAAGAATTTGTTTAATTTAACTTTTGAGGCTGCCCACTAAAGTGTGCTAGCCTGTGTAACTGATTTATTACTGTTTTCTGTATTCCTGTCTGCTTTCTATCTAAAAACAAAAAAAAACAAAAAAATAATCCTTGTTTTCCTGCCTCTCCTCGACTAGTTTAGACCAGTTTAAAGGCTTTGCTGTATTCTGGGCTGTGGTGTAGTTCCTGTGTTGTCCATTACCTTACTTGGATTGAAGGAAGTTTCTTTGCTCACCAGTGGGAGTGGGGAGCCTTGAGCAGCCTAACTGTCCCCGAAGGAGTGACCTCAGCACAAGAGCTGTAGTAACTGGTTGTTTTGGACCATTTCTAGCTCTTTTGAAGTTCCCTGTTTAAAATTCGCTTTTGCGCGGCTTTGCACGATTGTGCGCATAGCGCAGCGCCGGTTAAACAAGATTAAACTTTTTCTGGCTCTGCCAAGTCTGCTCTTTAAATTTTCCCTTAAGAAAGCTCGACTCTTATAATAATCAGTCTACTCACTTTATTATAAGCCTAGCACTTGTTCTCAAAACCTCTCTTCTAAGTAAGCACTCTCAAACTAAAGTAGCACTACATCCACCTACCACCCCTGTGAATACCCACTTCCCTTAAAGGCACAGCACTCTCTTATAATATTCTAGCATGTCAAGCAGTAGTCTACTAGCATCTTCTCCTGTTCAGCTGGTTAATCTGGGAATCTTGAGACAATGCTATAATTGTCTCATGTACACAGACAACCCTCTCCTCCTCCCACACAAATACATGTGAGAGATGCAACTATATAGCCAAACTGGAGGCTGAACTCTCTCAACTCAGGACTGGCAAGACCAGACAGGAGGAGAAGGTAACCACACACACAACAAACCCAGTCACACATAGACCTACCCCAACTGCAAATCAAACACATAATAACACAAAGACATACTCGGAGGCTCTAATAAAAAACTTACCAAAACAATAGAGGCTCCCAAAGCAGACACCCAAAAATCCTCCACCTCAAAACATAACACATGCATCACATACTTCAATAAATCGGTGTGTCAATAAATCACAGCCCTTAAGGCCAAACACTATGCCTGATACACTAGTGATAGGTGACTCTATAGTCAGACACACTGACGTTCCACTTACCAGGCTGAACAAGGTGAGGGTAATGGTGAGCTACTATCGGGGGCTAGGATCCGCCATATAACACACGCACTCAGGTCATTCAAAAGCATGTACAAATATGACTCCATCATTGTCCATGCCGGCGTGAACGACCTGAGATGTACTTCCCTGGACTACATGAAAAGAGACATAGAGGAGTTCTCTGATTATGTTGCCCAGGCTGGTATGACCCTGACCCTGAGCAGCATCTTGCCCTCACCAAGAACCAAAAACATACTCGGAGGCTCTAAATAAAAATCTGCCTAAGCAGCAGAGACCTCCAAAGCAGATACCCAAGCAACCACTACCACAAAACAAAACACGTGCAACACATAGCTCACAATTTTTATTTATTTTTTTATTTTATTTTACATTTGTTAACCGGGCTAGTCTGGCTGGATGCATGTCCATTTTCAGCAGAGGCCCGAGGAGAAAAGCTCCATTAACATATTAGTAGCTAACAGTGAAAACAATCAACAAATTCAAACAATCAATAAATTCAAACAATCAGACACAAATGCAAAAACAAACAGCAAATAAATCAAATGTAAAAAAAGTAAGCAGATTAGGAACAGTTATTATGTAATGTAGAAAAAATTCAGATGTAGTTGAACAAGAGATAACAATGGAAAGGCAGTATTGCAATGAATTAATTGTTAGGGTGAGACTGTCATGGAATGAAGAGGATAGAGAAAAAAAATTGTGACATATGGAGAGTCAGTAACAAATTCGTTAATTACAATTTAGAATAGTACAAGTTATGCCAGGGTAGTAGTATTAGAAAGAGATTAGCATTGAAGTGATCATAATGTATGTAAGTAAGGAAAAAATGACAAGATGTAGTAATACAGCAAGAACAAGGAAGAAATAGGAAGTGAAAAAGAAAAGAAGGAAGAATAAATATGCAGGTAGGTCAGAAGAGGGATAAATCAGAAGTAAAGGATAATCATTAAGAGTGAAGAGGAGGGGACTGGAAAGAGATGCATTCTATGTTGAGCTCAGTCAGGATTAGAGCATGGGTATAGCCAGTGTATTTGGAAATGGTGTCTTAATTGTTTTTTGAAAAGGTGAGATGAGCTTAGGGTGGTAAGTTCCACGGGAAGTTTATTCCAATATGAACCAACAGTATTTGCAAATAAGGAGTCACCTGCTTTATTGTGGGATTTAAGAGTAGTTACTAGAAGCTTGTTGGCTGAGCGAAGTGAGGTAAGATTTTTATATGGGGTGATTAGGTTATTAAGTATGGGTGTATTGGAGGGGTAGTGTAGAATTTTAAAAGTGATGACTAATTGACGCAGGAGTATTAGGTTCTGAAGTTCTAGCCAGTGAAGTTTTTTTAGATTGAGACAATGATGAGTACGAAAAGGGGATCCAGTGGCAAACCTGGCAATACTATGGTAGGCTGTGTTAAGTTTATAAAGGTTGGCTTTAGAAATGTTGATAAAGGATGGAGAGGCATACAATAGTGTGGAGATGAGGTGAGTTTGGGCAAGAGACACTCGGGTGGTAGCA
The DNA here is from genome assembly GCF_019279795.1 of Protopterus annectens. Taxonomy (NCBI): domain Eukaryota; kingdom Metazoa; phylum Chordata; order Ceratodontiformes; family Protopteridae; genus Protopterus; species Protopterus annectens. The sequence goes on along the minus strand of NC_056743.1, from coordinate 1,859,456,034 downwards.
TTAAGAAAGGGCTTTAGTCTGTAGAGGGCACCTATTTTTTATTAACAGTCTTGATGGTCAGATCAATGTGGCAGTCAAAGCTTAGCTGATTGTCAATAGTAGCGCCTAGTAGTTTGGTGGAATAGTCAGGTTTAATGATAGTGCCATTACAGGCCACAATGGAAAATGAGATTGGGGTGGATTTGAGGGTTGGGGTGAAAAGTAGTAATTTGTTTTTTTGGGATTAAGGAGGAGACAGATCTGTTGGAACCATTTTTTCTGCTGTTGTAAAGACCTTTTGGGTGGAGGAGTGGAGTTCTTCTGGAGATGGAGCAGAGCAGATGAGAGTTGAAGCATCAGCATACTGTATGCAAGTGGATGTCGGGAGAGAAGTGGGCAGGTTATTTATGAATATTGAGAAAAGGAGGGGACCTAAGATGGATCCTTGAGGGACTCCGATAGTAACCGGGAGCTGAGAGGATAGATGGTTGTCCCAGAGGACTGCTTGTTTTCTATTTGTCAAGTATGAGTCAAACCACTGTAGTGCTAGTGAGTCTAGTGAGAGGGATTTTAAAGTATCTAGGAGAAGTTGATGGTTGACCATATCGAAGGCTTTAGAGAGGTCCAGGAATAGTGCAGAGGAGAAAAGGTTTTTATTGCGATTTTTGTTGATCACGTCTGTAAAGGAGAGGAGGGCAGTGGAAGTACTGTGGTGGGGCCTAAAACCATGCTGAGAGTCTGCGAGTAAGGTATTTTGCAAGAGATGATGTAAGAGTTGATGGTGTATGCAGCATTCCATAATTTTAGATAGTGGAGATAGAAGGGCTATAGGCCGGAAATTAGAAAGTTCGTTGGAGTTTCCTCCCTTATGGAGTGGAATGATATGGGAGATTTTCCAACAGGATGGGATAGTGGATTTGGTTATGGTTCTGTTAATTAAGATGGAGACTGGGTAAGCTAGTTCAGTTGCTGCTAGTTGAAGATACTCAGCTGGTAGATTGTCAGCAGAAGGGGTGCAAGGTTTAAGTTTAGAGAGTAACTTACGTACATAGGTTGTGGAGACTGTATTAAATATTAGAGTAGGGGTGCTGTTTTGAGGAGAGGAGGTTATTTGAAGGGGAGGAGGAGGGGTCATGGTGTTAGCTAGAGTGGCGACAGTTTGAGAGAAGAAGTTGTTGAAAGTATCGGCTATTATATTAGATTGGGTCTGAGCTAGGCTAGTTGGTGTGGGTGTTTTGGTGTTCCTGTAGCAGTTTATTCATTCCTGACCAGAAATGTTTGGGGTTTTGGTTTTGTTGATACTGCATGTAATAGTTCTTTTTATCTAGATAGGTGAGTTTTTTTGTTGTGTTTCTGAGGTGTTTGAAATTTTGATGGTCAGTTGGGTTTTTAGTGGATCTCCATTTATTCCATAATTTATTTCTAGCTAGCATTGTTTGTTTGGTTTTTTTTGAAAGCCATGGGGCTGCTTTGGAGCCTAGTCTAATCAATCGAGACGGGGCATGGTGCTGGAGAATTAGTAGGAAGGTATTGTTGAAATGGGTAACAGCTTCATCAAGTGGGAGGTGTTTTAGAGTTGACCAGTTATATTCTTTGAGTTCATTATGAAAGGATGATAGGTTAAAATTTGTTTTGTTGTGTACAGTACGATAGGTAGCCTGCTTGGGATTGTTGTATTTTTGTTTAGCGATATAGGTAAGGAGATGGTCACTGATATTGTCAGGGAGTATTCCAGTTTTATAAGAGAGGGGATTGTTGTTGATCAGTATCCAATCCAGGATGGCTTGTTTCTGGGTTGATTTGTGTATTCTAGTAGGGGAGTTTATGGTTTGTTGAAAGGTAAAGAGATTAAGGTGAATGGAAGGTTTGGGAGAGATGCAGGAATTCCAATCAATATTAAAGTCTCCTAAGATTATGGTTTCCTGAGGAAAGCTACAGGAGACCCAGCTAAGGATATTTTCTAGTGTATTGCCGTTATTGCCTGGAGGGATGTAGGAGCATATTATATAGATGGCTTTGCCACATAAAGCCAGTGTGCCGAACAGTCACAGCCCTTAAGGCTAAATAACACACCTGATACACTTGTAATAGGTGACTCTATCGTCAGGCATACTGATGTCCCGCTCACCAGGGTGAACAAGGAGAAGGTCACGGTGAGCTGCCTGTCGGGCGCTAGGATCCGCTACATAACACAAGCACTCAGGTCACTCCAAGGCAAGTACAAATATGACTCAGTCATTGTCCATGCTGGTGTGAATGACCTGAGACGTACCTCCCTGGACTACATGAAAAGAGACATAGAGGAGCTCTCTGAGCATGTAGCCCAGGCCAGTATGACCCTGACCTTGAGTAGCATCTTACCCTCACCAAGAATGATGCCACAATATGAAGACAAGATGATCAATTTCAACAATTGGCTTAAGTGTTGGTGTCATTCAAAAGGGATCCAATGCCTGTCAGCCTGGGATGACATGCTCGGCAAGCCACGATGCTTTGCTAGGGACGGCTTGCACCTGTCACCCCTGGGCTTTTGGATATTGGCAAAGGCTCTTGCTACCCCCATAGTGCCTTTTTAGGCAAGGCTCAAAAGACAAACCCACCTCCATAGGTATCACAAGGGATAAGAAACTAAGAGTAATGCTACTCAACGCCAGAAGTCTAAACCTCAAGATGCATGGACTCGAAACTCTCCTTAGCATGGAGAACCTCGATATCTGTGCAGTAACAGAAACCTGGTTCAAGGCTCCCGAGAGCACCCCAGCACTACCAGGTTATATCTCATACCATGCTTTTTGGCCTCAAAACTTGGACCGAACCACAAAAGGAGGGGGAGTATCAATATTCGTCAAAGATACCCACACCTCCAGGTTGGTGGCACAGCACGAAGCATCAGAGACTATCCATGTGCAACTAACTGTGGGTAAAACTGCCTTCCAGTTTATAGCCTGCTACAGACCACCCTCCCAAACACAGGAACCCCACTTGGCCTTCCCGAGAATACTGGAAAATATGAAGGTCTCTCCAAACACCATTATATTGGGTGACTTCAACTACCCAAACATAGACTGGGAGCATTACTCTAGCTCCAACACCCTAGCCCAAAGGTTCCTAGAATTTATAAACTCAAATGCTATGGATCAACTTGTTACCACTCCCACAAGAGGGGAAAACATACTGGACCTGATTATCACCAACATGGGGACACTATGCTCCAGACCAGAAGTGTATCCCTCACTGGTAAGATCAGACCATAAACTAATCTCACTGGATATTCACATCCCGACCCCAACCCCTGCCCAGAAAACCACAGTGAAAAACTTAACTAAAGCAAATTTCACACACCTCAAAACTGAGGCGAAATCCTTCAAAGCCCCCGGGCCTGTGGAAAATACGGCCCAGACCGCAGAATCCTTTATAAACGCATTCTATGAACACCTTCAGGAATGCATGGATCATGCAATCCCAAATAAAACCAAGACCCAATCCTCCAAAGGCAGACGTCCTGTCTGGTGGACCCCAGCCATAAACAAACTATACAATAGAAGGAGGAAGCTACTACATGATAGAGCAAAATCCCAAAAAGGGAAGGCATCTCTGATCAGTATTAGCAAAAAACTACAGGCACTCATAAAATCGTCTAAGGCCAGCTTCGAGAGAAAAATTGCACAGGACACTAAGGATAATCACAAGGTTTTCTTTAGTTATGTTAGGAACCTGGGTGGGAATTCCCAGATATGCTCAGAATTAGTCCAAAATGACAAGAAATACACCGAGCCCACAGACATTGCCAACATCCTAGCTGACAGGTTCAGTGCAAACTTCTCCCCCCCCACCAAAAGGGCAAATATCTATCCCAACAGAGTGCTGCCCCCCCGTAACATCTCAGATGCTCAGGTAAGAGCCGCCTCCAAAGCAAAAACACAGCATCAATGGGACCAGATGGTGTCCCGGCTGCATCCTACATGAACTCCAAGAAGAGCTAAACCCAAACATAAAACTACTGTTCAATCTTAGCCTTACTACAGGATATGTACCCAAAGAGTGGCGTACAGCAACAGTGGTCCCTCTCCACAAAGGTGGTGCCTCAACGGATCCTGGAAACTATCGCCCCATAAGCCTGACTAGCTTGGACTGCAAAGCTATGGAAAGGATCATCATGGACCTCATAAATAAAGATATTGGGGACCTACAGACACTGGATCCTACCCAGTTTGGCTTTGTTAAGGGCAGATCCTGCCTCTTAAACCTGGTCAATTTCTTTGAAACAGTCACCAAGGCCATTGATGAAGGGAAGGTGGTCCACACAGCCTACCTGGACCTCACAAAAGTCTTCGATACAATACCCCACTCGAACATTATAGATAAGCTCACCAGCTTAAATATAAACCCCTATGTCACTAGATGGGTTGCAAACTGGCTCAAGGACAGAACCCACATGGTTAGAATTGCTGGAGCCATGTCAGACTCCAAACCAGTTACAAGTGGCATCCCACAAGGCTCAGTCCTGGGACCTCTCTTGTTCGGAATATATTTCTCGGCAGTACAGGCCAACATGGAAGGACTGTGGCTGACCAAGTTCGCAGATGACTGCAAACTGGGCACCATAATCAACTCTCCAGCCGACACAAGCATCCTCCAAAAGGGCCTCATAGAAACAGACAACTGGTGCCAGAGCCATGGCCTCAAGCTAAACGCCAAAAAGTGTATAGTCATCCCCTTTGGCAAAAACAAAGTGCCCACAAATTACCACATAGGTGGTAATCCATTAAGTACAGAAGAAGTCATTAGGGACCCGGGGACCCAAGTTGTTAGCAATCTCTCATTTGACAACCACATGGCCAAAGTGGTTAGAAAAACATTTTATATAGCCCACCTAATCATGAAGGGATTCACATCTAGATCAGGGGAGGTCATCGTACCTCTTTACTCATCCCTCATCAGGCCCATAATTGAGTACAATGCCCCTTTTGGGATGTACCTTACCAGACACCTGCAGCAACTGGAAAGACCCCAAAAGTACCTCACCAAGAGGATCAAAGGGCTCAAACAGATGCCATATGCTGCCCGGTTAAAGAAACTCCAGCTCTACTCAGTAGCATACTGCCTGCTCAGAGGCGATCTGTGCCTGACGTATAAAGCCATGTCCAATCCGGAATTAATGGACATGCTGCACCTCAGAAAATCCAAATCTCATTGAGCTACGCGCTCAAATGACTTGAACCTCAGCACTGAAATAAATAGGACATGCTGGAGGGACAGATTCATAACCCAGAGGCTCCCTTCACTCTGGAATAAAATCCCAGTCCAGGTTAGGCAGAGTCCCACATTGACTCTCTTCAAGAGGAATCTTGATGAGTGGATGGGAGATCGTAGGTTTACCCCGGCTATCACTTCTGTGTTACTGTTAGACAGAGGCACAGTATACTAACCTCAAAAAAAAGGCATAGCAAAATGAATTTAAAATGTGTGGCGAAAGCCAAACACACTCTGGCTAGGCTTATCAATGCCCTAGGGCAGATAGCCTAGTATGAACCTATGAACCTATGATGCCACAATACAAAGACAAGATGATCAGCTTTAATAATTGGCTCAATTACTGGTGTCATTCTAGGGGGATCCAATGTCTGTCTGCTTGGGATAACATGCTGGACAAGCCACGCTGCTTCGCAAGGGACGGCTTGCACCTGTCACCACTGGGCTTCCGGATATTGGCTAAGGCTCTTGCCACCCCCATAGTGCCTTTTTAGGAAAGGCTCAAAAGATGAACCCACCTCCTTAGAAAACAAAAATGGAAAAAAATTAAGGGTAATGCTGCTCAACGCCAGAAGTCTAAATCTCAAGATGCAGGCTCTCGAAGCACTCCTCAGTATGGAGAACATCTATGTCTGCGCAGTAACTGAGACCTGGTTCAAGGCTCCTGACAGCACCCCAGTGCTACCAGGCTTTACCTCGTATCATGCTTTTTGGCCCCAAAACCCAGGCCGAACCACAAAGGGAGGGGGAGTGTCCGTATTCATCAAGGATACCCACACCTCCAGGTTAGTGGCAACTCATGAAGCATCGGAGACCATCCAGGTGCAACTAACCATAGGCAAAACTGCTATACAACTGGTTGCATGTTACAAACCACCCTCCCAATCTCAAGAACCCCATTCAGCCTTCCTGAAGACATTGGAAGATATGAATGTCTCACCAAATACCATCATATTGGGAGACTTCAACTACCCTAACATAGACTGGGTGCACTATTTTAGCCCTAACACCCTAGCGCAAAGGTTCCTGGAATTCATAAACTCAAATGCAATGGAACAGCTAGTCACCTCTCCCACAAGGGGGGATAATATACTTGACCTAATCATCACAAACATGGGGACAAAATGCTCCACACCAGAAGTATTCCCCTCACTAGTGAGATCTGACCACAAACTAATCACCCTGGATATACATATTCCACCTCCACCCCCAGCACAAAAGACTACAGTGAAAAACTTCTCAAAAGCCGACTTTACACTTCTTAAGACTGAGATGGTATCATTTAAGCCAACTGGGCCAATGGAAACCACATCCCACAATGCTGAATCCTACACAAATGCTTTCTACGGACATCTCCAAGAATGCATGGATTGTGCAATCCCAAATAAAACCAAGACCCTCTTCACCAAGGGAAAGCATCCTGTCTGGTGGACCCCAGCCATAAACAAATTGTATAACAAAAGAAGGAAGCTAATGCAAGACAGAGCAAAATCCCATATAAGAAAGGCATCTCTGATAGGCACTAGTAGAAAGCTACATTTTCTCATAAAAACATCCAAGGCCGACTTTGAGAGAAGAATCGCCAAGGACACTAAGGATAACCACAAGGCATTCTTCAGTTATGTTAGAAACCTAGGCGGAAACCCTCAGATATGCTCAGAGTTAGTACACAATGACAAAAAATTTACTGAACCCACAGATATTGCCAACATTCTGGCAGACAGGTTCAGTGCAAACTTCTCCCCTCCCTCACCCCCAAAAGAAGAAATACTTATCCCAGCTGAATGTAACTTCCCTGTCATCTCAGATGTCCAGGTGAGAGCCGCCCTCAGCAAAGCAAAAGACACAGCATCAATGGGACCTGATGGTATCCCCGGCTGCGTGATACGTGAACTCCAAGAGGAGCTAAACCCACATATAAAAATGCTATTTAGCCTTAGCCTTACTACAGGATATGTACCTGAACACTGGCATACAGCAACAGTGGTCCCACTCCACAAAGGCGGCTCTGCTACAGACCCTGGGAACTACCACCCCATAAGCTTAACCAGCCTGGTCTGCAAAGCTATGGAAAGAATCATTATGGAACTCATAAACAATGATAATGGGGACCTACAGACACTTGATCCCACCCAGTTCGGCTTTGTAAAGGGCAGATCCTGCCTTTTGAACCTGGTTGACTTTTTCAAAACAGTCACTAGAGACATTGATGAGGGCAAAGCAGTCCATACAGCCTACCTGGACTTGGCTAAAGCCTTCGACATAATACCCCACTCAGGCATCATAGTCAAGCTAAACAGCTTAAATGTAAATCCATATGTCACAAGATGGGTTGCAAACTGGCTAAAGAACAGAACCCATAAAGTCATAATTGCGGGAGCCATGTCAGACTCAAAGCCAGTCGCAAGTGGTGTCCCACAAGGCTCTGTCCTGGGACCCCTCTTGTTCGGCATTTACTTCTCAGATGTGAAAGCAAACTTGGGAGGGTTGTGGCTGACAAAGTTCGCAGATGACTGCAAACTAGGCGCCATAGTCGATACACCAGCTGACACATACATCCTACAGAAAGGCCTCACTGAAACGGACAACTGGTGCCAGAATCATGGCCTTAAACTGACTGCCAAGAAATATATAGTCATCCCCTTTGGGAAAAACAAAGTACCCACAAATTATCACAGACAGTAACCCACTGAGTACGGAAAAAGTAATCAGAGACCTGGGGACCCAAGTCGAAAGTGACCTCTCATTTGACACCCACATTGCCAAAGTGGTTAGAAAGACTTTCTACCTTGCCCACCTTATCATGAAGGGATTCACATCCAGATCAAAGGAGGCCATTGTATAACCCTATACTCCTCCCTTATCAGGCCCATGATTGAGTACAATGCCCCATTTGGTATGTACCTCACCTGGCACTTACAACAGCTGGAGAGACCCCAGAAGTGCCTCACCAAGAGGATCAAGGGTCTCCAACATATGTCATCTGCTGCCAGGCTAAAGAAACTCCAGCTCTATTCAGTAGCATACCGCCTGCTCAGAGGTGATCTGTGCCTGACGTACAAGGCCATGTCCAACCAGGAATTGATGGACATGCTCCACCTCAAAAAATCCAAATCCATTAGAACCACGAGAGCTAAAGATTTAAACCTCATCACAAATATGAATAGAACATGCTGGAGGGACAGATTCATAGCTCAGAGGCTTCCCACACTCTGAAACAGAATCCCAGTTCATGTTAGGCAGAGCCCCTCACTGACTCTCTTCAAGAGAAATCTTGATGAGTGGATGGGAGATCGTAGGTTTACCCCGGGGGTCATCCCTGTGTCACTGCTAGACAGAGGCACAGTAAACTAATTTTAATAAGTAAGGGGGTCTTCAATGTGTCACTACTAGACAAAGGCACAGAATTCTAAATTTATTCTGTACACTTTAGCACCACTACATGGGGTGGCAAAAGCCACATCACTAGGGCTAGGCTTATAAATGCCTCAGGGCAGATAGCCTAGTACTAAACTATGAAACTATGAAACTATAATAGCTGTCCCCCTTGTATGTAGAAATGTTGATAAATCTATGCAAATTGTCTCATGGGAGCCCTGCAAGCACAGCATGATCCCTGTTGAGTTAAGACACAAAGGTGAGCCCTGCAGTAAAAATACAACATGATTTTCCACACACATATAGTATAAATATGTATACCGGGCGTGCTCACACACTTCAACAAATGTAGTGGATTTCATTCAGCAACACACTGAAAGGTCATACTGGGCATGCTCACACACCTAAATAAACGAAGCAAATGTCAGGCAACAACATATTGAAAGGTCATACTGGGCATGCTCACACACTTAGGCCATGTCTGAGTACAGCAGTGGGCCACACATATCTGGCAGTTGCATGTTTCACCCCAGGAACCTGTCACTATTCACCAATCCTGCCTTGTGCACACAGTTATATGAAAACAGACAAATATAATATATTGGAATCCTATCATAGTCAGACTATGTTCTACAAGTACTTAAGTTGTTCACAGAAAGTGAAAAAGCAAAGAAGATCAATAAACCTGCAATCAGTATCATCAATAAACAATGTGCACTCCAAATATTATCCAATCCATGATCTGGCAAAAGAATCTGTGAAGGAGTCCATAGAGAACCATGACGCTTCCTTCCGCTATGTCATAAATAGCAATGTACACTCATCTATGTCATGAGTCAGTGCAAACTGTAAATGACTGACATTGCCAACATCCTGTCAGACAGGCTCATACACACATACCACCCTCTCACTGACAAAAGGCCCTATCATGATACCTGGATATTGTGAAAGCACAGATATCACATATAGAATGGGTAAACAGCTCCTTCCAAACCTGAAAACATGGCATCTATGGGATTACATTGTTTCTATAGCTGTGTCATAAGTGAACTCCAGAACAAACAGAGCCTGAACCTGAACAGTCTGTTGAGCCTCACCCTCTGTACAGGATATGAAACTGTTGAATGTGTTACAGCAACGTTTGACACACTCCACAAGTGTTGGTGCACAACAGACCATGGGAACTATTGTCTTATAAGCCTATTAAGCCTGATCTGCAAAGCCATGGAGTCCATCATGATGGAACTCATAAAGAGAGCTATTGGGAGCCTACAAACACCCAACCCTACCAATTCTGGTTTGGTTATGGGCAGATCATGGTTCCCAAACCTGCTAGACTGTTTACAAGGCAGTCACCCAGGACATACATCAATGAAATGAGCTACACATGTCCCACATAGACCTTGAAAAGTCCTTTGCCAACATCCCAGACACATGTTGTATCCACAAAATCAACAACCTATGCATAAATATGTCTGTCATCTGATGGATTGCCAACTGGGACACAGATAGATCACACAACGTAAGAATTGTGGTTTCCTGAATAAGCTGGTAACAACTGCTGCCCCCATGGCTCAGTCCTGGGACCCCTCCTGTCTGGTGTATACTTTTCAGAAATACAGTCAAACAAACGAGGGCTATGTTTAGCAAAGTTTGTGGATGACTGCCAAAAAGTTGTCATAATTGATGTTTGGGACAACAGAGACATCCTTAAAAAGGGTCTCAGTCAGACAGATGTAGTGTCAAATGTATGTCCTCGAGCTACAGTCATACAAATACCACATAGGTGCCAACACCCTAAATATGGAGGTGATAACAAGGGATCTATGGACAAATGTGTATAGTCATCTATACTTCCAGAAACACATTCACAAAGTGGTCAGAAAATCATGCTATGTGTTCCCACAAACTGCCAAGGTCTTTGCATGTAGGTCAAAGGATGTTCCCTCTACTCATCAGTCATCAGACCCATCAGAGAGTACCACAACACACCTGCGATGAATATGACTAGGCAACTTCAGCAGCTGGAAAGACTAATGAAGTAACTCAACAAGAGGATTACTGGCCTCATACAGTTGCCCAATGCAACAAGACTGAATTTAACTCAATCTGTACTCTGTTGCATACTGTCTACTCAGGAGATCTCTGCCCAATAGACAGGTCCATGTCATGGCAACACTTAGATCTGCTCTGAGTTACAGCTCAATGGCACTAGATATACAGACCCAACTGATATTGCCAACATCCTGGCAGATAGGATCAGTGTTAACTTTACCCCCCTCTCACCCATGAAAGAGCACATCTCTATAATGGAAGACTGCAAAGTTGCTGTCATCATGGCTGCACAGGTAAAAAACACTCTCCAAAGCCAGTATCACAGCATCCATGGGACCAGATAACTTCCCAGGCTGTGTTCTACACAAACTACAGAATGAACAGGCACCGCACCGACGTACCATGTTCAGTCACCTCAGGCTTTGTGCCTGCTGAATGGTGCACAGTGACGGTTATCCCACTACACAAGGGTGGAGACACCACGGACCCCAGGAACTAGTGACCCATTAGCCTGATGAGCCTGCTCTTCAAGGCCATGGAATGTATCATCATAAAACTTATAGAAAAAGACATTGGTAATCTCCAAACTCTGGACCACAACCATGTTGGGTTTGTAAAATGCAGATCATGTGTCCTAAACCTGATAGATGACATTGAAGCAGTCACCAGAACCGTAGACAAGGGTAAGATGGTTCACACAGCCTATGTAGATCTTGCCACGGCTTTCAACACCATCCCACACTCTGAAATTATAGATAAACCCACTAAACTAGGTATAAATTGCTATGTCACAAGATGGGTTGCAAACTGGCTTACTGACAGAAAACACACTGTGAAAGTAGCAGACTCCAAGTATGACTTTGGACCAGTGACGAGTGCAGTACCACAGGATCCAGTCCTGGTTCCTGTCCTGATTTGCATCTACTTCCCTGAAGTAAACTTTAACATGGAAGGTCTGTGGCTAATGAAGTTTCCAGATGACTGCAAACTAGGAACCATAATTGTAAATACTAAAGATGTGGACATCCTGCAAAAGGGCCTCACTGAGACAGATGGCTGGTGTAAAGCCATGGGCTCAAGCTCAATGCCAAAAAGTGCATTGTCATCCCCTTTGGTAAAAACCTGAGGCCA